>NC_048219.1:114242240-114300296 GCF_002007445.2 Ailuropoda melanoleuca
CTTTTGAAAAATGTCTCAGGGAAAAGGCTGTTAACAATGAGCGAGCACTGAGTCAGGTCAAAGAAGTCAAGCCCCATGAGTAAGGGTTTTCAGGGAAGTGCCAGACAGTTCAAATAATGACTATTCTCTGGGAAGAGGACCTTTTGTTGAGCCCCATATGGAAGAGATAAAATGGAGTACTTTCCTCATAACCAGTGAAATATTATATCCAAATAAATTAAAGTCATATATGTCAAAAACAATAATTTAAAAACTCAGTAAAAAATTTAGTTTTTTTTTTAACTTTTGAAGTTGGGTTTTTTCCCTTTTTTAAAGCCCTAAGTATAAATTATAGGAAAATGATTTTCTCATGTAGAAATTAAAAACTTTTTTCATCAAAACACACCCTAAAACAAATGAAAAGACAAATTTACAAACTGTGAAAATGGATTCCAATTTACATAATTGATAAGGATTGGTATAAAGAATACCAGTCAAAATTAATGAACTAGAGAAGTGTGCAAAAATATGAATAACCGTGAAGTGAATAATGTAATTCCATAAATATTATATAGAACAAAAATACCTTTATAAAATGTTAAGAACAACTGAAGTCAATTTAGAAATGCATAAAGCATAGATGAAGCTATAGAAAGGGAAAGCAAAGGAATAATAAATTTGGGATTTGTCATATGGTTTCTCCAAGGGGTAGCAAGGGGATGGAATTATGGGGGATCCTATAGGTAGATATAAGTGATTTTCAAGGCCAAGGATTTGTGTGGGATGGTGGATTTATAAGCTCTTATTATAACAAATTAATAGACACATAGATAGAATCATGTTCAGAGTGTATCCTGAACCAAGGATTATGATCAGTTACCTAATATTTTGCACCTGAGACCAATAAGATCAGTAGGAAAAATAAAATGAGAAAAAACAACAACAACAACAACATAGCATTATGTATGCCTGTTAAAATTTAAGGATAATTGTAACAATAATAGAAATGCTATGGGTGAGTTCCAAATAACTAAAAAAGAAAAAGGAATGAAACTCCCAGAGCAAGCACAAAAAGAAGGGCGAAAAGAAGAAAGTAAAACCTTGGTGTCAAAGACAGAGTAAAATCACAGATACGGACTCAAATGATGAATAATAGCAAAAATGCTAATGTATTATACTCACTTAATAAAGGCCAGAGATTATGTAACAATTTTAGCATATATAATTTAGAGAAACACTAGAAATAACTTAAAGGAAAAAAGTCATACTGGAAAATACTAATTAGAAAACATCTTGAGTAGTAATATTAATATTGGACAAGAAAGAAGGAAAGGCAAAATGCATTAACAGGAAAAGCAAAAGGACATTACCGGGGGATAAAGGGAATAATCCCTTCAGAATGTAAGGCAATGTTATCATTGTATAAAGCTTACAACACAGCCCCATAGTATTTAAAGTAAATATAATAGAAATAGAAAAACTGACATACCCAAAATATACCCACATAAATACCAATCGAATAGATTAAAAATTATCAAGAATATAGATGTGAATAATACTAAAAACAGGCTTCAACAAATTAGCACATACAAAAGCTTCTGTCCATTTACATAAAGACTTCTTTTTAAAACAAGCATAGATCAGTTACAACATAAAGCATTTCTTAATAAAGTACATTTCTTTGACACCAATGAAATAAAATCAGCAGTTGCCCCCACATACTAGCTTATGTTTAGAACCTTAAAAGAAAGGTACATTTGCAATATACATAAAAGAAGTATTGTTTTCCAGAATATTTAAAAGTTCTGTGAATCTTTTTTTTTTGTTTTATTAAGTTATAATTGACAAAGAAAATTTTAAGACATTTAAAGTGTACAACGTAATGATTTGATATATAGATACATTGTCAAAGAATTTCCTCCATTGAGTTAAAATTTCACATTTACTTTTCTTTTGGTGAGAACAATTAAGTACTGTTGTCTTAGCATATTTCAATTATACACTCCACTGTTAACAACTATAGTCATTATGTTATGTATTAGATCCTCAGACCTTATTCATCCTATAACTGAACATTTGTACCCTTTTATCAACCTCCATTTCCTTCTCTCTCACACGTACTCTTGGCAACAACCACCAACCACTCTTCCACCGGCTGTTTCTGTGAGTTCAACTTTATTTTTTTTTTTAATTCTGTGATACCATGTAATATTTGTCCTCTGTCTGGCTTATTTCATTTAGCATAATGTCCTCCAGTTTCATCCACACTGTTGCAAATGACAGAATTTCCTTTCTTTAAAGCTTAGTAACATTCCATTGTATACATGCACTACATTTTACTGATTGTGAATAATACTGCAACGAACATGAGGGTAAAGATATCTCTTTAGGATAATGGTTATATTTCTTTGGCTATGTACTAAGAAGTGGAGTTGCTGGAGCATATGGTATTTGTACTTTTAATTTACTGAGGAACATACATACTGTTTTCCATAGTGGCCACACCAGTTTACATTCCCACCAACACTGCACAGGGGTTCCCTTTTTCTCTGCAACCTTGCCAGAATCTATCTCTTGTATTTTTGATAATAGCCATTGAACAGGGGGCGCCTGGGTGGCACAGTGGTTAAGCATCTGCCTTCGGCTCAGGGTGTGATCCCGGCGTTATGGGATCGAGCCCCAAATCAGGCTCCTCTGCTATGAGCCTGCTTCTTCCTCTCCCACTCTCCCTGCTTGTGTTCCCTCTCTTGCTGGCTGTCTCTATCTCTGTCAAATAAATAAATAAATCTTTAAAAAAAATAGCCATTGAACAGACATGAGGTGGAGAAAGTAGAAATTCTGGAAAAGGGTATACAAAATATCTACATTCATATATATATATATATATCATTGAAAAATAATGGAAAAATAAAAATGTATGCAATAATACTTTTAAATGGACTAGATGGGTATAGTTGACTCTATATTAGTTGTTACTTCAGAGAAAGAAAAAAAGGTAACAGGCTATAGAAACAAGAAAACATTTAACTTTATATTTATTTCCAAGAAATTAATTCAAAAAGGACAAATATTGTGAAATGAATATTGTGAACTGGTTATATGTTTATTATAAAATCTGCATTTTTAGTTTTCTCCATTTTTTATTTGCTTTTATTCATTGTTTTCAAATTAAGAAAAAAATAAACTGAAAACCTACTTACACATATCTCATCATCTGTCTATAATTTCTACCCCTTTTTTTGTTGCTGTGTTTTTCCTGACAAGGGAGTCACATATTAACTCAGGGGTCAACAGTAGATCAGTTCACCTCTCTACACCTTGAGGGATTGGATTAGATGATTTCTTAGGTTCCTCCTAGCCATAAGATTCTATGAAATCCTGCAGGAAGCAGCATATTTCTTTTACTACAAGGAAAGCCTCTCTCAAACAATTAATAATAGGCTCTTTCCTCATGGTAAGCTGCTTTATTTTTATTATCTTCATATAAAACCTGACCTGTCTGTGTATGCCAAATACTGCCGTGAAAATGAAAAGAGCTTTCAAGTGCTTAGCATCCTTACAGGATTCATGGATGTGGAGGTGTTTAAATATTACCAGAATTGCATTGGAATAAATAACATTCACCTTGACTGTCTTTAGAAGGCAGATTTGGTTTGTCAGCACTCTAGAAAGTACTTCAGTGAAAGAAAGTTTAAAGATAAGGAAAAACTTGGGAATTTAATTAAAAAAGAAAGAAGAACAATGGACAAACAAAAGGCAAATTAGCTCCTTATTCATGAATCTGGGGAACATGGGAAGAATTGTTCTCACTTTTTTTTTCAGTGAGTGAAGAGAAAATGTTTTATTGTACAAAATAATCTAAAAATTACTGAAGTTGAAAATCAGAATTTACTTGTACAGAATTTTTCTCATTTTATGACTTAAAATAATCGAATGATCAAAGTTTGGGATAAAGAAGAATCACAAGGGAAATAGAATGAGCCACTGTTATGATTCTTTCTGCATAAGAGACAATATCACATAGTAATCAAGAAACATCAGGTTTCCATTGCACAGGAGCATGAAGGAGGCTGTGGGATGCTGGGAATGTTCTATAACTTAACTCAATTATTAATTATAGGTGCTTGTCTTGTAATAATTGGGTAAATTATACAGTTATCACCTATAAACTATCCTACATAAAATCTCAGATGGATATACATATATATTTTTTATGTATGTATATCTATGTATCTATTTATCTAAGTTTTTATGTAGGATTGTTCATAGGACATAACTGTATAATTTCCCAAATAATATTTTTATTATAAATAAAATTTTGTTAGATACACACACATATATACATACACACACACTCAAACTTATATTGACATATACGTATATCAGTCTTTAAGATTTTATGTATGATAGTCCATAGGACATAACTGTATAATTTACCAAATTATTTTTTTAAAGATTTTATTTATTTATTTAACACAGAGAGAGACAGCCAGCAAGAGAGGGAACACAAGCAGGGGGAGTGGGAGAGGAGGAAGCAGGCTCCCAGCAGAGGAGCCTGATGCGGGGCTCGATCCCAGAATGCCGGGATCACACCCCTGAGCCGAAGGCAGACGCCTAACAACTGAGCCACCCAGGTGCCCCCCAAATTACATTTTAATTATAAATAGATAAATTTTTATTATAGTACTAAAAATTTTTAAAGCATGTTTCTTTCAAAGATAGTAAAATATTAAGAAAGTGAATAATATCAAATGTTGATGAAGTAGCAAAAAAAGTAAATTGCCACATACTGCTGAAATTGGTAAAATCAATTTGGGAAAATTGTTTGGCATTATTTAATACAACTGAAAATGTATGTGGATTTCAATGCCACAATTTATTCCAGATTCTTATACTCCTGAATCCACCGATTATGCAGCCACCTCCCTGAGTGTCAAAATTAAGCTGCCCATCAGATCATTAAACTTTAGTAACCTGATTCTAGGAAAGAGCAGGTGGAGTAATCAGGGGAGGGTTAAAAATAATATTTCAGCCTCAGCTTTAGCAGTCTAAGCACTTGGTTAGGTATAATAGCTAATTTACTGGCATTCGTCTTCCACTAGACTATTCAAGCTTAGCTGAGCCAAGAATCAGGTCTATTTAATCGTCACATCCTCTGTGCCCACAATATGTAGGATATTTAATAACTTATCAGTAAATTACACACAAAATTTTGAAAAATACACTGAGGGAAGTTTGAAGGAATATGAGGTTCAATGGGGCTTTGTTTCGTTGTGTCCTCCAGGGGCAGTGCCTCCAATGCATTAGGACAACACTGGTGATGGCAATGGAGGAGGGGATGTTCTTGTCCCGGGTAAATGGGCCCAATAGTGGGTGTCAGGGGATTGGTGAAGTGCCTTCCTATAGCTTCATGGTCAGGAAAGAACTTGGCATGGAAATCCCTGAGTGGCACTGGAGCAGACAGTAGAGAAAATCCATGACATTGGACTGGATATATACATGAGCACAAGAGACAGCTCCTGGAGAGGCCACACCAAGATATAACTGAGGGATCTTGGAGCTGAGTGTGGGACCTAACTAAATAGGCAGGCGATGAAAGTGCAGGGAAGAGATGGGTTATTTAAATATAAAATGCAATATGTGATTTCATAATGGAACTAACTATATGTCTGAATAGGCAATTTTCTTCTGCAAATTGTCTGCTTTTCAAAAAAGCTCTCCCTGAAATATTTTAGAGACATATTGGTTATTCTTTAATACACTGCACTGAAAGTAATTTAAGCCATTTTTAATGACCTTAGAAGCTTAATCATAAAATAATATTATTTACTTTATTTTAATATTTTCATTCTCATTGGAAATACTGAAATAGTGCCCTATTGTCTGCACTAAATGGTTTCAGATGATGGGGATATGTGAGATTTTATAACTCTTGAACATTTTTTCTCTATTATTTGACAACCACTTCCCAGTTATTCCTTCTTTGGAAATACGCCTCTACCATGGTTTTTTTTTTTTTTTTTCTCCCCCTCCTTTGAATATATATATAATAATACTGTTTGAACTTCCTAATCTGCTATGAGGTATGAAATAAAACATATCAAATATTTACTATAATTACCTCTATGATAAAAAAGAATCTCAATAAGAGAAATGGCTTTTTGTTTTTTTCTTTTTTAGTAATAATAGCAAAAATTACAACTTGAATTTATTTAGCACTTATTAATTGCCAGGCGCTGTTCCAAGTTCTTTACGCGTGTTATCTCATTTCATCTTTACACTAATTGTTTTAAGTAAGTACTATTTTCATTCTCATTTTACAAATTATGAGACTGAGGCACCTCTAAGCCAAGATAAAACATATGATACATGGTAGTCTTGCATTTCAAACTTGAACAGTCAGGCTCCAGTCCTGGAATACCTTTCATCCCTTCTACAAATAAAATATAGGAGCTTAGTAGAGCATCTCCTGTTTTTTAACTATGAGGACACTTTTCTGAAATGAAAAAAGTATACTTAATAAGAATTGCATTTATGATACTTTAGGAAAAAAGTTATATACGATAATATAAAGCCACAAAAGTCGTAATCAATCTCTCTAGAAAGATGAGTTACCAAACTGTAACAGTTTAGATGCTCATTTCAACATTGTCTGAACTCTTATTGTACTCAATGATTAACTCTACTTTGCCCAGGGCACACATACCCTTAGCCTCATTCTAATTTACTGCAGGACTGGCAAGCCCTCTTCCTAGTGAAATGAGGCAGCAAGTCTAAATCCCTAGGCTCAACTATGGTGCTAAGGTAGGTTTTCCAACATCAGTGATATTTTGATTGTTGTTTCATGCCATAAGGATGTTTCTTGAGATTAAGATCTGCTGTCCATTTTAATAGCAGATGATGTTGGAACCTCCAGAAATGATGGGTATTATTTTACGATGATATTTAATCAAAACTAATTTTAGATTCCTCTGTGATAGCCTCATAGACCTAGTATTTCTCATTTCTATACCCAGCAACACATTCTGACTTGTTACTAATGCTAGAGATGACACCTCAAGATTCTTATATACCAACCCGGGAGCTTGAGCCAATGATTCTAAGACTTTGTGTACAGAGTTGATTTAAAAGGCTGCAAAATTATTGCATATTTTAGGTTTCTTAAGATACTAAAGATTCAATTATAAACTATAAACACCTGAAAATAATTCATTTCCTTCAGAGTGGAATACAAAATGCAAGATTAATCCTAATTATCTAAAAAGATCTTTATTTATACTATAATTTCTCTCTTGTGGCTATCTAAATAAGAATTTTTAAATTACCTGAAGTCAAGAGACACTAACAAGACAATTTAGTAGCATCTATTGTATTCAAAGAACTGTGGTAATAGAAAATAGAGTTACACTGATAATTAGCCTGGCCAATTCACTTATGTTCTTTTATTCCACAATTTTATTGTAGATTTATCCTCCCACATGCTTCCATAAAATGTGGGTTTTGAAAAACATAAGAAAGCCTATATGCATACTTGCATTTTCAGATCTCAAAAATATTTGTTTTATAAGTATCTTTAGCTACAGGTTCAATATGCCCCATGTTTTCCAAAAGCATACAATTTGAAATAATTCTAAGAAGGTTTGAAAGCTCATTGAATTTTGCAAGGCTTTTAGATCATTTTATTTTTTTAAAAAATGTTTTAAAGGACTTTATTTGTTAAAGTTGTAATAGTCACTCCCACAGAAGAGCCATTAGTGAAGATGCCATTGAAGTTATGAAACAACTTCAATTACATCCAACGTTATGTGATCTGGAGATGAAACACTGGTGATTTAAAAAAAAAAAAAAAAGGAAGAAAAACTGTAACACACACATTCCTGATTCCAAGGCTGAGTCAGTATTATGGGATTCTCAAATGGAATAAATATGGGGCTGATTGTCTGTTTCCCCCTTCGCAAATGAAGTTAGATAATATCTTACAAATAAGCAGCTTATTTTTAACACAAATCCAGAAACAGAGTGCACACAATTCATGTCTTACAGGGAATAATCAGAGAGTTGCCTTGTGAAGGTCAAATCTGTCACACTGAGTAAATGATAATATCTCAGAAGTTTAGCTCATTTCTGAAATAAATGTTTCAACTGATGATCATGTTAAGTAGCCAAATATGCATTTCTGTATTTACAGCTGTCACAGCAATATTCTATTAAATGCATGACGTCTGTATCTTATATCACATATCAAAATCTGAAAATACTTGTCTCTTATCTAACTTAGCCTCACAAATGCTTTTATTATAAGCATTGTACAGTTAGATAAATAAAATGCACACATAGAGTAAATTATTTCCTTGTAATCATGTAACAAAAAAGTAGGAGATCCAAGGCTTCCATTAGAGTTAGCTCTTCTGAGCACCTCTCAGACCACATTTACAAGTAATTCTGTAACATGTACACATGCAAAAAAGTGCCATAGAAAATAGTTCCAAGTGTAAATTTTCCAAAGATGTTTAAATTAAAATATGGGTTCTTAATCCAGATGGTAATTTTGCTTTATTGTATAATAATACTGAATTCACAAGTTACTATTATCAGCCTTTTTACCTGCCTCTCAAAATGTGACCACATAATTTTGTATAAAGAATATTAAATAGCTGCATCTAGATGGTTTCTATTTTTCCTTTGCAGTTATCTGATGTATATGCTTATATATAATTTTTAAAAAGAGTGAGATAATTTAAGGACTATGAATATTTAGCAAAATCCTCCTACCAGAAATTCATTATTAATTCATAACTCTTCCTAAGACTATCTTTAGAGTAAGTATAATAGAAGTAAAGTCTCTTAAATTATAAGCTTTAAGCACTTTCCAACTGACCCAATCTTTATTGTTACCTAACAATACAAAAAAACTATGTAATAGTGCAATAGCATAAGACTGCCAGTTGACTCCACTTGACTTTGACAGCTAAGCATGTTACTAGAGAAGTCACAATATATTGGTAGCCCTCTGCCACCAATTTAATCTCATTCTGGCCACTCAGCAGAACACAACCATCCAAAGAGTGAAAGTGATAGCAAGGATTATCAGAATCATGATCTCAATGAGATGTATCACCAGTAACTGCATTTAGTTGCCAATTTATCACAAGACTGTATCAGTGACACAATGGGCATACTGCCTAATGTGGCTGGCTATTCTATAATGACACTAGCTCCTACTTGTGGAGGAAAGGTGTGGTTCAGGTCTTTTCAGCAGTACCATTTACTTTGAGTTTTTAAACATTTAGATTGTTTCTCATCTTGGGCAAACATCCCCTCCAAACTACATGTTTTCTCTTACACTTCTAAGGCTAACATCTGAACTATGTTCAAATATTAATAAACTCTACTTTTATTTATTTTAAAAATACCCCCATTTCCTCTTGAAAATAGAGGGTTTTTTTAATAACCAGCTGGGCAACCTTGCATTTATTTCCCTGGGCTTTAGATTTTTCATAGATAAAATGACTGATCCTTAATTTTACCTCTAACCTCCTCTTGCACTAATATTCTTTAGTTCTGTGATCTGACTCTGCCCTGCTCCTCCCACTCCCAAGGCACATGCAAGAAAATTCCCCTTTCCATTCTTTTCTATTCTAGGAATAAACTAAATCTGTGACTAGACCACTGAACCTCATTCTCAGAGTGTCCAAGCAATAGATACCTTTGGACACATACTCTTAACCAGTTTTTCTTCCAATAATACATCACGATCCTTCAACCGCATTAATAATATGAATCTAACACACATTATATAAAATGAATTGTGCTCGATTTTGAGATTAAAGACAAGAAAGTATAAAATACATGATCACCGCATATTTCCTGCTCTCAAAAATTTTACAACCTATTTGAGAAAATGAGGGAGAATAAGCACAGAATAAAATTAAGACAACAATACAAGATAGACTATACCCTGGTTCACAGGAAGTGGGCACTAAATAGACAATAATAAAGGAGACTGAATATTATAGACACTAAAGAAATTCAAAGGGGGCTAAGATCATGGTGGGATTGAGGAGACTTGAAGGATGACAAACAAAAGCAATATATTGTACATATTTACCCTCTCAGACACTGGCTATGGATGAGTGTTCTTGGTGTTCTATATCCTCGCTAGCAGTTGACAGCATCCAATTTTTAAATCTCGGGGAAATTCAATAGATAAGAAGTGACATTTTCTATAGTTTTTATTCACATTTATCTGATTATTAAGAGGTTGAGCGCATTGTCATGTTTATGGGCCCTTATGTAACCAATTGTGAGTTTTTTGCTCATTTTTTAATTGATGATCATACGATAATTATTTTAGTATTTGTATATTATCACAAAGTTGGGGTAGTTGCTCATAGTATGTGCACTGAGGTATTATAAATGCAGTGAATCATCTTCCCTTGCAATTAGCTGTACAGTCAACATTGTTAGGGTGTAAAAAAAATATTCTCATGGATAGAGCATGGATGCTTTGGCATGCAGGTTAAATGCATTAATTTTATATTTCAGAGCTACTTGAAATTCTGATCCACCACAAAATCAGGAACTTGTGCCAGCATGTAAATCAAGCCACTGCTTTCTTCATCAAGAATGTCTTGCCATTAAAAAAAGTCAGCTCAACTAAATACTGTGCTTTGTTCTATATCTGATTTACTTCTTGGCTCAATTACTTCATCTCATTTCAGACCAGTAACTAACAGTTTGAGAACTGGCAGCAAGTCTATGGGCCAAACTTTGCATAGTTTGTTATATAGGTTTCTGCATTTTATATGCACATTTTAATGTTCTTTATCTACATGCATATGTAATATAAAAGTGTATATAATATATGCATGTATGTGTATATTGTGTGCTTATGTATGTTTACATTGTTAATTTTATGATTCAAAATAGAAATGACTGGAAAAAATTAAAAGCTGTTTCATTTGCTTTGTATGACAACTAATATTCTCCCACATACTCTAAAACTACTCTATTATTGCTTTCTACATAAAGAGCTCCTTAATAAATGTTTTTTAGACATGTGATTTAATCAAAATAATTATAATGACAGGTAAATTTGAGTTAATTCAGAGGATTTTTAAAATTCAGCAAATAATCAACAGTATTTACTGCTTACGAGATTCTGGGTACTCTAAAATGTATTGTGGATTGTCAAATATAATATGATGGCTGCTCTGGATACAAGGAGGCAGATATGTAAGAAACAAGGGCAATAAAGTGTTACATGTACCCAGAAATTCTGATTTGTAAAATACACTAGGGGTTTAGAAAAGAAAAGGATTGCTAATAGTCAGGGGAATCTGTAAAGAACCAAGAATGTCTTCCTAGAGGCAAAGACTCTTGAATCTATTGACCTTAGATATTTTTCTTGATGAAACTTTCCTAACTTTCCTTTTTTTTTTTTTTTAAGAGAGAGAGGGAGAGAGAGGGGGAAAGGTGTAGAGGGAAAGGGAGAGAGAGAATCTTATGCAGGCTCCACAACCAGCCAGGAGCCTGATTCGGGGCTATCCCATGACCTTGAGATCATGACCTAATTGACTGGAACATAGGATCTAATTTGCACCCACAAAAAGTTTTTCAAATTAAATAATAAAAATTCAGAATCCAGCACAATATGAGAATAAATTGACCCCATACTGTTTTAATCCTCTAAATGTTGTTTCATATTTGTTTACCTACTAACTCACTGGTATTCAAAGTAAGCCATCTGTATTTGTTCCAGTTGTTGTCCTGTCTATACAACATGACTTGTGTTGAAGTTCTATCTTGCCATGTCATTGAAGAAAAATGAAGAACAATGTTCAGGTACATCTTCATAAACATAGACAGCTCTATAAAGCTGAATAATACTGTTATAATTTTTAAGGCTTTCTTTATTCCTTTCCCTATGATTGCCTGTTTCTTTTCAATTCCACTTCTGACTGCTAAGATATCTCTGTTTTTAATCCCTAATCAATTTTACTTTTTTCCTGTCACTGTTGTGAAGTACAAGTAAAATTCTTCAGTACATTTTACCTCTTATTCCTTTTTTTCCCTAAAAAATACTGATTACATCAGCCACCTTACTCAAAATGGTTCTTTTGGGGGAAGCCTAATAAAATTCCAAGCCCATTCCAAGCTTTCAGACTTATATGCTTACTTCCAGTAAACATCTTTATTTAACAAAAAAATCCAAAGCTTTATAACAAAAGCACTACTTTTCCACAGGAAAGTTGTTCCTAACATCTTAGCCTTTCAGGAAAACTTCTGGTATTCTGGAAGCTGAATTCCAACTTCCCATTTTCAGTTTGTACAGAATTTTTTAATTGCCCTTCTTCTATTTGTTCCTAGGACATAATTCTTTTTCTTGTGTTTTCACTTCCTCATCTTAAGAAGGTCATTTAAATTACATATTTTAAGGACAGTTACCCCTCCCAACTTGATGTTATCCATGAACTTAAGAAGATCTTCACTTGATCATCCCAATCATTGATAAAGATCTAGTAATGGACCTTAGACAGATTCTGAAATATCACTCAGTATCCACTCCCATCCCTCAGGGCAGGGAGGACCAATTAAGAGCTACTATTTGAGTGTGACCTTCCAAGCAGTAGCACACCCATGCTCTAATAGCAGGATCTCAACCCTGCTATTCTGCTCCCTAATTAATCCCCTATAAGACTGCATTAAAAGCCTGACTGAAGAAAAGATCTTGTATCTATTGCTTTCCTCTAAACCACAGGGTCTGTTACTCTGTCACAGAGGGGATTAGATTAGTCTGATCTGATTTGTTCGTCATAAAGATACATTTTTTAGAAAAAAATTTCCCTCCCCAAGAGCTTATGTATGTTTGCAAATTGAAAATCGGTCAATAAAAAGAACACATAGCAGGCTTTGTGCTTCAAAAATTTGCACTCTTGATACAGAAGTCCCTTAGCAACCAGAAGAATTAAATGCATTGTAACTTTTATTTTTTAAGTGCCAAGATCAATGTACAGAAAGACATTTGCTCATCGTTTTCCGTGACTTTTCAACACTAAAGATATGAATAAGCTTCAGTGTTCATTTATTTGCTATTTTATTCCCCTCACGCATCTTATACAGATGTGTACAGAGACATAAGATACATCTCCAAATCTGAAAATTGGTCAAAAACTCTGAAAAATTCCTTAGAGAAAACCAAAAATATGATTTTAAAATACCCCAAAGGAATAAGAAATACAAACTTAAACAAATTAATTTAAGTATCTCTTTCTGATTAGACTTGAAAAAAATACTGCTTTGTATTTTATATTAATTTTTAAAAACCCTGTTAAAATGACCACACCAAAAATATATTGCACGCTAAAAAACACTTACTACTGGGGGGGGCGCCTGGGTGGCTCAGTCGTTAAGCGTCTGCCTTCAGCTCAGGNAAAAATTCCTTAGAGAAAACCAAAAATATGATTTTAAAATACCCCAAAGGAATAAGAAATACAAACTTAAACCAATTAATTTCAGTATCTCTTTCTGATTAGACTTGAAAAAAATACTGCTTTGTATTTTATATTAATTTTTTAAAACCCTGTTAAAATGACCACACCAAAAATATACTGCATGCTAAAAAACACTTACTACTGGGGGGGCGCCTGGGTGGCTCAGTCGTTAAGCGTCTGCCTTCAGCTCAGGGCATGATCCTGGAGTCCTGGGATCGAGCCCCACATCAGGCTCCACTGGGAGCCTGCTTCTTCCTCTCCCACTCCCCCTGCTTGTGTTCCCTCTCTCGCTGGCTGTCTTTCTCTCTGTCAAATAAATAAATCTTTAAAAAAAAAAAAAAAACAAAGGGGCGCCTGAGCGGCACAGCAGTTAAGCGTCTGCCTTCGGCTCAGGGCGTGAACCCGGCATTATGGGATTNTGCTTGTGTTCCCTCTCTCGCTGGCTGTCTTTCTCTCTGTCAAATAAATAAATCTTTAAAAAAAAAAAAAAACAAAGGGGCGCCTGAGTGGCACAGCAGTTAAGCGTCTGCCTTCGGCTCAGGGCATGATCCTGGCATTTCGGGATCAAGCCCCATGTTNTCCTCTGCTATAAGCCTGCTTCTTCCTCTCCCTCTCCCCCTGCTTGTGTTCCCTCTCTTGCTGGCTCTCTCTATCTCTGTTGAATAAATAAATAAAATCTTTAAAAAACAAACAAACAAACAAACAAAACAAAAACCAAAGACTTACTACTGGAAGCTCTACAACAAGGAATCCAGAAGACAAAGGTATTTTGTAGATTCCTTAATCTTTCAGTATGTACAAATACACATATACACACACAAGTTGCACCAAATTATAGAAATATGTTTTCTCTTCAACACAAGAAAAAGTTATGTGATAAGTGCTCAAGAAAAATAGTAAATATCAAGTTATTCATAAGACATTAAAATAAGATACATTTTTTTTTTCTATTCTTTCTGTAAATATTCACTGAGCACCTACCATGTGCCGGACACAGATCCAGGCAAAGAAGATGCAGGGGGAATCAAATAAGATAATATTTCCTCACTCCCTGTAGTCCACACGGTAATGGGAATAGACCATAAGCACATAAGTGAGAAAATTAATATAGTATGCAGGTATCGGTAACTGATGTGGAGAAAAATGAAGCAGGGAAGAGTTCAGGAGTAAAACGTTGTCATTTAAATAGGATTGATAGAAAGGACTTCACTGAGCAAAAATCCAATAGATGAGGGGCACCTGGGTGGCTCAGTCGTTAAGCGTCTGCCTTCGGCTCAGGGCATGATCCTGGCATTTCGGGATCAAGCCCCATGTTAGGCTCCTCCGCTGGGAGCCTGCTTCTTCCTCTCCCGCTCCCCCTGCTTGTGTTCCCTCTCTCGCTGGCTGTCTCTATCTCTGTCAAATAAAAAAAAATCCAATAGATGAGAGAACAGGCGATGTGTTATCCAAGGAAAGTATTTTTAGGCAGAGGAATAAAAAGGAGTAGATCAAGATTTTTTTAAAACTTAATTAAAGTGACCTGGCCATTACGGTCTCAATTGTGTAGCTGATGAGGAGGAAGAGACAGAGTTACTGTATATATAGATAGATATCAGCTAATTTTAAGATGAAAATATTGTTTTTAATTACCTAGAGTAGATCACCACAAGTATTTGCATTAAAACTTTCCCTGCAATAAATTTATATGTATAAGGACAATGCTTTCCAGGTAAAAACTATTTTATTAAAGGAATATTATTTTTCAAAGATTCATAGTAGAATTTATGCACTAGAAAAGCAACTCCATGAACAGTATTTCCTAATTTTATTAGTTATATTTTGAGAGGTATGGGCGAGAAACATTCTCCCTACATGTAAGCACACGCGCACACATACCTACATTCAACACACACACTGCTATATCCCACAGAAGTGATGGAATATTATAGTTAACAATTGAAGTTCAAAAATGTTAACTCATTCACCTTTCATAATGTTAAAATACATATGAAATAGCCAAGAAAGTAATTTTAAATAATTATGCTTTATATATTGGAAGAAAGAGAACACATTTGTCTTATTTAGAACAGTTTAAATTCTGAGGCTTAATGAACTGAAAAATCACTCAACATGATTGCCAAATGCATGCTATCTGTTTCTACCTACTCTACTTTCTCCCTCAGAATTAAGCAAAGTTACCACTGGCACCTATACAAAAGAAAATCTATAATGTAGGGCACTGTTCAAGGTGTGTCAATTTTAAAGGCTTAAAAACAGTGCAATTTTATGCAAAGTGAATGGTCTTATCCTTTTCACAATTTCAATGTCTGATTGAATCAACTCAAGCATTCAATCAATCATATTACAGGTAAGGCCAACTATAACATGACTAAATTGTCAGGTTAACCTTCTGTGGCTATAATTGGCATAATATATTATCCAAAGTTTATGAAAGGACATTAACATACAAGTATGCAGTTTGGAATCCGGAAAAAGATGACTGAGATGATGTCCTCCCAGGTCATAGGGAGAACAGGATCAGAACATTCTATGATAAGCCCTAAATGACAAAGGAGATAGAAATAATGACCTCCAGTTAACATGGTAGGGCAGGGCAAAGAAAATAATAATGTGTTAGGGCAAACCAGGTTGTACTCATAATAGAATAGCTTATTATCACTATGAATTACAGACACAAAGAAAATTGTTTAATACTAATGAGGTAATGCTTGATCACTCAAGTGATAACCAGAGAACAATGTCACTACTAAAGTAGTACCACTCTTTTTTTCCTAAGAAAAAATCTGTACGGTTATAAACTTACAAAAGTTTAGGCAAGTTTGCAAAAGGAGCACTGCAACAGAAAGAAAAATTGTTTTACGGAAAGCTTCAGACTTTTAAGATTGATGTATCCCTAGACAGCTATTTTTCCCAACAAATTGTTCAGATGGACCTATCTATATATAATTATCAATGTCATGGAAAAATAATACATTTGAGGAAATTAATGGCAAAGAAAGGACTAAATTTTCAAGTGTCTTAAATCTTACAAACTAGAACTAGCTAAAATAGTCAAAATTTAGTACTATTTTTCATATTATACTTACTTAAAAATCCCAGTGGTGGTAATTATTAATATAATTGTGATATCTACTCACACTATTTTGAATTCTTAGACAAACAACAAATTTTAGCTATGTGATTAAATAGGCTGATAATGATTGCCTATAAAATTTTGTTTCTGTAAGAATTATCAAGGACTAGTTTCCCTCTGACAGAAAAATATAAATGAAAATATCCCTCCTCAGCCTCAAAATCAGACCACAGAAGCAAAAATACAAATGGTGTTTCTGAGAAATGAAAATGTTTCACGTCATCACAGTAACCAGTTAAAATTTTTAGGCTGGTATTACAAATCAAATATTGGATATGCAATATGTTGAAGACAGAAATAATACCTACTGAGGATAGGATAAGAGCCTATTTTCTTCACTGTTAGATCAGTGGTTTTTGGAAATCAAGGAGACATTATTATTTTTTTTTATAATTAATCTTAGATAAGCATGATACTATCTTTCCTATGGTGTGTCATTTCTATTTTCTGGATATAAAATTCTTGTCAGCTTGAAACGCATGATATTATCATCTACCTTTACTACTCCAGACATTATGTATGTCTTGGTTAAAATTAGATTTTCTTTTGGGAAACTTTTCTTTTGGTGATGGGAGGTGAAGGGGAATAAAGAGGCAAGTTACATTATTAATGTTCAAATATCGAGCTGTAAAGAATACTCACATTTATATTCAACTAGCTTAAGTATATCTAAGAGTAAATACAAGTATTCCAAATATTTCACTATTGAGTCTATTCAGGATTCTGCATGTAAATACAGAAAAAAGAAAAGGAAAGGAAATACAAATCAAAACCACAATGAGATAAGAAAAGAAAAGGAAATACAAATCAAAACCACAATGAGATACCACCTCATACCAGTCAGAATGGCTAAAATCAGTAAGTCAGGAAATGACAGATGTTGGTGAGGATGCAGAGAAAAGGGAACCCTCCTACACTGTTGGTGGGAATGCAAGCTGGTGTAGCCACTCTAGACAACAGTATGGAGGTTCCTCAAAAAGTTGAAAACAGAGCTAACCTATGACCCAGCAATTGCACTACTGAATATTTACCCCAAAGATACAAATGTAGAGATCTGAAGGGGCATCTGCATCCCAATGTTTATACCAGCAATGTCCACAATAGCCAAACTATGGAAAGAGCCCAAATGTCCATCGACAGATGAATGGATAAAGAAGATGTGGTGTGTGTATGTGTGTGTGTGTGTGTGTGTGTGTGTGTGTGTGTGTATATATATATAATGGAATATTATGCAGTCATCAAAAAATGAAATCTTGCCATTTGCAACGATGTGGATGGAACTAGAGGGTACTCTGCTAAACAAAACAAGTCAATCAGAGAAAGACAATCATAATCTCATATGTGGAATTTAATAAACAAAACAGAGGATCATAGGGGGAGAGAAAAAAATAAAACAAGATGAAACCAGAGAGGGAGGCAAACTATAAGAGACCCTTAATCTTAGGAAACAAACTGAGTATTACTGGAGGGGAGAAGGGTGGAGGGATGGGATAACTGGGCGATGGGCATTAAGGAGGGTATGTGATGTAATGAGCACTGGTATTATATAAGACTGATGAATCATTGACCTCTATCTCTGAAACCAATAATACATTATATGTTAATTGAATTTAAGTAAAAAATCTTAAAAAAAATAAAGTAAAATGGCGATAAACAATTCAACAATTTCTGAACAAAACAAGTATCTTCCCTTGATTGCATCATAGTTTTCCTCCTAGAAAATTCTGTGTATGTCAAAACTGGAAAAAATGAATGTTTGTGTTCTAGATCAGAGATCATAAGCACATTTTTTCATAGACTTGAATGTCCAGATCCCTAACAAAGAGGTGTGTACAAAATAGATGCGTTTTTATTGTGAGAGACTATAACTATAGTTATTGTATATATAACTGAGAGGTAATGTCCCCCAGGTATTTGGAGGAGGAAGAGGTACCTCAGGCCTCTGGGTATCTTTTTAAGTTACCAGACGATTTTTGTTTCCCTCTTCAGTTGCTCTAGGACCTAAACACAATGCTTGATTTGATCAGACTGAGTATTCTAGGGCTAGAGGGGAAGGGATCATCACCTGGAAGTTGGTGGACTGTCCCCAAAAGAGCTGGAGGATGCTGTTCTTAGATGGAGGATGCTGTTCTTAGACTGAAGTCTCCTGACTGAAGGGAAGGAAGGCCTGGTGACAGACTCTGGGTACTTCAAGTGTTACTTCAGGTGCGGCAACCAACCTATCCTTGGAGTTTATGCAAGGTCACTTAGCCTTTAAGCATCTCAGTTTCCTTATCTGTAATGAGAGGGGAGTGGTTAATGATCTAAAACTCCCTTTCTAGTTCTAAAATTATGCAAGGTCACTTAGCCTTTAAGCATCTCAGTTTCCTTATCTGTAATGAGAGGGGAGTGGTTAATGATCTATAATGCCCTTTCTAGCTCTAAAATATAGACTTTCAGGTAACTGTCAGGAAACTACCCTACTATTATCATTTTAAAAGTAGCCGGAATGCCTGAGACCAGCAGGGGCTCCCTGCATTTAGAGGTGACAGTAAATGATTATCATGTCCTTTGTTTTATGATGCTGAAACTACTCAGCCTACTTGCCCTGAGGGCTACAGAATCCAAAGGAGTCAAACAGGGCGGCAAGCACTTCACACTCCAGACCTAGAAGTAAAACATCTCAAGAGAGGCAGTAGAAAGAAATATGGCTCTCCTATCCTCCTAAATTGGTAATGTTTAAGATCTCTGCATTTGTTCCGATGCTAAATATCTCTCTATGTGTTTTAGAATTAGTTGAGTGACCCATCCCAGGATTACTCAACCATAAACTAAACAACTGACTAACCAATTTACCAAAATCAAATAAAAATTATTTGTAGAAGAAAATGATTAGGTGCTTCTAAAATAACAAATGTAAAATCATAAAATTATTGACTGTTAGATCTTGATAATCATCATATAGTCAGCCGAATATCAAAAAATGTGTTAACATTAAGAATTATTTTTGCTTCTTTTAATTAAAAGTTCCTGTTAGTTGAAGATTGTTTGGTTTACTACAAATGCTATAATTTTAAAATTTATTTTCTTACTTTTATACTATTACTCAAAGGCATGTTGAACAGCTAAACAAAGTTGGTTATAAATCCATCCTTTGTACTCCTATACCACTTGGGCACATATCTGCTAAAGTCTTAAATACACTGTTTTAATTGTTGGTTTACTTGTTTGTTTATCCATACAACTGTATAAGCTATTTTATCAAAGGAGTTCCGTTTTACTTATCTCTACATCCTCAGAATCTAGAAAATTTGGCCATATATGTGCTCAATAAAATGCAAGCTAAAAATTAACTGTAGTACACAATATTACTATAATTCTAATTTAAAACAAATGTAATTACTATTTTGATAAATTTGTACATCTCTTTATTTTATTTTTTTATGGCCAGACTGGCCCTTAGTGCACATAAATTGAACAGGGCCACATGGGGTCTGGCCGTAAATGCCTTTCAAACTTCCACATCAAGAGCACAGTGCAGAGAAAGGTTTCCACAAGAAATTGTTTTGGTGGGCGTGGGCAGACCTTACCCAACAGCCCAAGAGGGGCTGCTGGAGCTTAGAACCACAAGCCACCCTGGCTCAGATTTCAGGCAACCTAGGATGAGTCCCCAGGGTCTGGGACTTGTGGGGATGACAGGGCCCCCAGTGGGGGTTTCTGGGGGACTCACAGCGATGCCAAGGTCCACCGTGCTCCAAAACACATGCCCTGATCCACTGAAGCCAGATCTCATGGAACTGATGAGGAACAGAAGCAGAAAAATGTTCCTTCTGCCATGGAAGGCTGACCCATAGCTGCCTTAGTTCTGATAAGGATCAAATTGTACCAGTTGCTACATTCTAAAAGGTCTCATGATTGTCTGTAACTCTCACCAACAGAAAATATTGAACTGAATGATAAGCAGCAGAGAAATCTTGCAAAAGTAGTTTTATCAGTAGAAATTCGAAGAAGACATTTATGATCTGATACTCCATGCACATCCCCTCCCCCCTTGAGAACTAAGCATATAACAACCAGCTTGATAGAGCAAAGGTGCAGCCCTTTCTGCCCCTGGGTCCTGTCCCCATGCTATGCTACTTAAATAAATTTACTAAGTTGTACCACATAACATGTCAAGAATTCTTTCTCCATGGCTAGGCTCCACGACCCTGCGAAAGAACTCCAGAGCCTTACCATTCTTCCCAGGTTGGGCCGGGGAAGTCTCCTGATGACAAGCACCTGGGAGACGTGACTCCAACAGAGGCCTTGAGTGTCTTCCCAAGGGTCTAACTCAAACAAATTTTCCCTCACCGCAACCTCACTGCAGTGCAAACATCTCTTTGCTCCAGGAGATGGTCTGAGGGGCTGCAGCTTCCCTGTACACACACGCCTGGTAGTAGGACAGGCCTGAGGGCAGGAGGTACGCAGGGAGGAAAGTCGGCAGGCTTAAGTGCACTGAAGTGGAAGCCAGGCTCCCTGGGCTCCTCCGGCTTGGGACTAGGGGGAGTCCTACCCATAGTTTTGCCTACAGGAGGGGACTTGTAAGGAACACAGGGCATTAAAAGAGCCCATTCTGAGCCAAAACGCGGTAGTTCAATCCTCACATCAGATCTCCCGGGATCTCGGAGCCAGATCTCGTGGGATTTCAGAATCCGTCCTGGGACTGTAAAGGGCTATATGGGATAGGAGGCAAGGGGCATGGTGACTGCCTGACAGGCCCCTAGTACAATAAGGATAAATGTTTCATAGAGGGTCTGAAGTTAACCACTATCGGAATTTTGTTACCAACGTATCAGTGCAGAGAAAAGCTGCCCCAGTATGATGACACGGTAAGCATGGTCAGTCCTCAGCTAATAATGGGTATGGGCTTGGATGCCTATGGGCAGGTGGGTGTGCAGGAGAGAGCTGCTCAGGCGCCAGCCGCTGTGGCTCAGTATCCAGACACCCTGGGATCATTCCCCGAGTCTGGGAATTGTGGGAATGGACAGAGCCCCCTGTGGGGAATTCTGGGAGATTCATTGGGATGCCAAGGTCCACCTCACTTGAGGTATCAGTTCCCCTGAAGCCCGTCTGAGGGGACATCCTCAGCCTTGTCATCCCGTGTCCAGCAGGAAATTCTCTGATGAGAGACACCCAGGGGACCTGACTCCCACAGGTGCCTTTACTTTCCCCAGGCACAAGGCCGCAAAGGGTCTCACTCAAACCTCTTGCATCATAAACCTGGTATAGTTCAGGGAACTCCCAGCTACAGGAAGAGGGGCCAATGGGCTGTAGGTGGCCCATATTCACACAAATCTGGAGATCGTGGGGACTCGAGAACGAAAGGCTGGCGAGAAGCAGAGTGCACGTGAGCCAGCCGCTCTGTTTCTGGATTGGTTTCAGAGTCCGGACCCGTTAGGGATACTTGGGGTCGCTTGAGTAACTAGAGAGACCTGTGGGACAAACAGGGGACTGCCAGTGTTCTTCTGTACATCCTTATTTTTATACTTGTGTGGTTGCATTAACCTTAATAGCCCTGAAATTATGTTGTGCGAATCACCCAGGAGCTTGATAAAAATGCAGATTTCTCGTTTCCACCAAGACACCTGGACTTAGCTAAGACTGGGAAATGGCTCAGAAAGTTGATTTTTTTTTTAAGATTTTATTTATTTATTTGACAGAGATAGAGATAGCTAGCANGATTTCTCGTTTCCACCAAGACACCTGGACTTAGCTAAGACTGGGAAATGGCTCAGAAAGTTGATTTTTTTTAAAGATTTTATTTATTTATTTGACAGAGATAGAGATAGCTAGCAAGAGAGAGGGAACACAAGCAGGGGGAGAGGGAGAGGAAGAAGCAGGCTCATAGCGGAGGAGCCTGATGTGGGGCTCGATCCCATAACACCGGGATCACGCCCTGAGCCGAAGGCAGACGCTTAACCGCCACCCAGGCGCCCCAGAAANCCGAAGGCAGCCGCTTAACCGCTGTGCCACCCAGGCGCCCCAGAAAGTTGATTTTTTAACAAACAGTTTAGGTTATCCATCTATTAACAACTCTGAGAAAAAACAATCTAGTTTTTTAATATGTTGAAGTCAGTAATAGACTCTCATTGCTACTGAAGGATACAGAATATGCCACCTGAAATCGTGCCTCTTTGGCATAGGATTATGTTTGAATAACAAAGATGATTCTGTTTTGGGGTCTACTGTATGACTTTAGGGCATTTGGGAGCAGTAATTTCAGAAACTTAGATCTTAAAAACATTAGCTCCTGAATATGTATATTTTATGACAATTTGTGATAAATATGTTTGGGACTCCAACATAAATGCCACACTCCATCCAAAAAGGCTATTGGCATCATTATCAGAAAAATATTTCTTATTTTTCCTTACAACTCATTATCTTATTTGTAACTTATTTGTATATATGAGTCATGATGTGGGAAACAAATATTATTATTGGTAACACATAAAGCCGTCTTAGTAGAAGTAGTGCACTTAGTGCACTTTTCTTTTTTTAGTACTTGTCCTGTTTATGTGTTTACATTTAGTTAGATACCTTTAGGGTTACCATAAACAGATACCTCACTGACAATTGCAGCCTTGAAATTCTGGGACATTTCCAGTAACTCATCTTGAAGAAGTATCTTGTATCTCTTTTTGTTGAATAGCTTCATGTTACACTGTTAAATCCAGGAACTTCTTTACTCTTTATTGCTTCAACTAGAGAAAAGATACTTAGATATTTGGAAAAAGTTCTATATGTACATTGCTGAATCATGGCAAGTATTACTATTCAACCAAACAGTGCAAATGACATTAACTGTAGGGACTGATTCTCAGTTTTGAAATTTTATAAATAGCTCACTTCCTTTTCACTTACAAATGGTACCCTCAAGGGCCTGAAAACAGTTAACACCTTTAAAAAGTTGTTATCGAACTCAGGAAATAATGAGCAAGTGGTTGAGAGTTACATTTGTTAGAATTGGAGAAAGTGTATAACAATACAACGATTAAAAACAAAAAATTCCCCCTAGCAGAACCATTCTTCCAGCACACCTTTGGAGAAAATAATACACAGTTGGTCCCTGATTTATAGTGGTTTGACTTACAATTTTTTTCCATTTTATGATGATGCAAAAGTGATATGCATTCAATAGAAACCATATTTCAAATTTTGAATTTTGATCTTTTCCTTGGATAGCAGTATGTGGTACAGTACTCTCTGGTGATGCTGGGCAGAAGCAGTGAGCCACAGCTCTCTGGCAGCCACATAATCAAAGACAGTAAATAACTGATACACTTAACAACCATTCTGATTCCCTACAGCCATTTTCTTTTGATTTCAGTACAGCAGTCAATAAATGACATGCAATATGCATTATTTTATTATGAAATAGGCTCTGTGTTAAGTGATTTTGCCCAACTGTAGACTAATGTAAGTGTTCTGAGCACATCTAAGGTAGGCTATGTTAGATATATTAAATGTATTTTCCAGTTACAGTATTTTCAACTTAGGATGGGCTTATCAACTCGTCATAATTCAAGGAGGATCTATGTAAGATTGTAAGAGATTTACAGTAATGATAAATCTCAAAATTGAAATAAAACCAAATCTATTACTTTATTTTTTATTTTATCTATTTTTATTTTATTTATTTATTATTTATTTATTTATTTATTTATCTCAGAGAGAGCGAGAAAGAGAGAAAGCGCAGCAGGGGGAGCAGCAGGCAGAGGGAGACACAGGCTCCTTGCTTAACAAGGAGCCGGGTGCAAGAATTGATCCCAGGACCCTGGGATCATGATCTGAGCCTAAGGTGTCCCTATTACCTTATATTTTAATTAAAATTTTCATTTTAATTTAGAATACATTTCAGGTCAGGTCTTTTTGGTTACTAGAATATTAGTTCAGAAAACGTTAGTATTGGGGCGCCTGGGTAGCGCAGTTGTTAAGCGTCTGCCTTCGGCTCAGGGCGTGATCCCAGCGCTCTGGGATCGAGTCCCACATCGGGCTCCTTGGCTGGGAGCCTGCTTCTTCCTCTCTCTTTCCCCTGCTGTGTTCCCTCTCTCGCTGTCTGTCTCTCTGTCACATAAATAAATAAAATCTTTAAGAAAAAAAAAAAAAGAAAATGTTAGTATTGTTAGGTATTTCAACAAGGGTTGCCATAAATTTTTATGAGAGTAATTTTTCCTTCAATGAAAGATTACTGCAAAAATGAAAAAGAAATACATCTCAAAGAAATTAAGATCAATGGTTTTTAAAATTTTTTTCTTGCATTATGATATTTAAATCTAAAGCTGTCGTGAACATTTCAATAGTAATTTTCTTCTGAAAGAGAAGCATCAAGAAACTAAGATCTAGTTCAAGGAATGAGACAGTTAATCAAAGCCCAGAATGAGGTTGTTGTACTGACAAACTACAAAAAGCATTAAAATACAATGTGTCCCAGTATAAACCACTATTCCCATTTCATTCTTATATCGTTGGGCATGCAAAAGGGAGATTAAATCAGTTGTGTATCATCTATATAGTTCAATGAAAAAAGTTGTAAAAAAATATGAATTACCTTTTGCTCTGTCAATGTAATGAAAGTTGTTTTGGATTATGGTTGTTTATAGCTTGTTTATATTGTTTATAACAATATTTCATAAGCTAATTTAATGATTATATTATTATTATATTCCAGTTATTTTGCAAGAACATTTTGCAACATTATTAGACTTTTTTCTTCCTCCTGTCTTCTAAATGCGTTGAGGTACTATTGAACTATTATTATTTGCTAGATTGGCATGAACACTTTCATACATAATTTACTCTGCTCACACAATATTACGGAGGGATTATAATTGGGTTTAAACGCTGAATTTATGCATAATTGTGGGGACTGGTTTAATGCGATGGACTTTTCTGTAGGGATTAACTTTGTATATTAGGATTCTTTTTTGGTCTCACTCTGTTTTCTGAATTTTGGGCACAGAAACATGTACAAATTGAAGGTAAAGACCAGTGGAGTATTTTAATGAGTATCTGGTCTGAGTATAATAAACTTAGGAAATAGGCATTTGAGCTAGGGTTTTGTTATTTTATGGGATGTACTGGTAGATAACGTTGTTTTATTTAAGGACAATCTTAGGACACTATACATGACATGTAGTAGTAAATAATATGTTGGTTTATTCCTCCAATTCCTGATACCTCCTATTCTCTATTCTTCCTTGTTGTTATTAGTAGCACATACAATCATTTGGCACACTTTTAATATTTTCCCATTAATTTGGTTGATTGGTTGATTATTTTGTTGATTTTTATTTTGATTATTGGTTGTTTATTATCTGGTTGATTATACCTAGAATGTAAGCTCTATGAGGACCAGGAATTTCGTTTTGTTGATTGCTGTATTTCAAGCACCTAATAAAGAGATTGCCTCATAGAAGGTGTTCAAAGTTTTGTCAAATTAACATCCTTAATATAAATAAACATAATGTGAGAAAGCACATATTTGAAATCTGTTTTAGAAATTAAGACATATGTACTAGAATTATGAAACTTCTATGTAGTGTTGGCAAACTTGTGTAAAGGATAATAACTATTTTAGATGTTTTAAGGCACAGAGTCTCTGTCACAACTAATTCAACTGTGTGGTTATAGTGCAAAAGCAGCTATGGATGATATATACATAAATCCCTGTGGTTGTGTTCTAATAAAACTTTATATATAAAAAGAAGCAGCAGATCCAATTTGGCTTACAGGTTATAGTTTGTTGGCCTCTGCTGTAATCAATCAATTAGCAAGCCAGTCCACATTTTTTTTTTTCTTTTAGACACCAAGAGGAGAAATGTGTATAGTATTACAGACTTCTTTGAATGGTTTGGAGCACAGGTTTGAAGCTTTTGACTTCTTTCTAGTGACATAGAAGCCACATTTTAATATGCACAGGACGCAAAAGCAATCAAACATAATCAAGCTATTGCTATAGCATACTATGTGACAAAATTTTCCCTAAAGTTCAAAGTCACTCAAAGAATGCAGTTATTTAGAAACAAGTTACTACAAATGACAGTGTAAACCACTTTTATTTTTTGTGTATGGCATGAATAGAAGATTATATATGATAAGCATTGCATAGAAAAATCATATTTGTGCTACTTTGAAATTTAGGACAAGCAAAATAAAAATGTCAGTGAGACTCTTAAAATATTTAGGTTTTTGTGAGATAATGTTATCTGTGTTTCTCCAAAATAACCCCTTCCAAGAACCAAGAAACAAAGCAAAACCTTGATTAAACATGCCTTTAAACCTTCACATTAAATTTTTCCCCCAAGTTTTTATTTAAATTCCAGTTAGGTAACATACAGTGTAATATTAGTTTCAGATGGAGAGTTTAGTGATTCAACACTTCCCTACAATACCCGGTATTCATCACCAGTGCCCTCCTTAATCCCCGTCACCTATTTAACCCATCCCCCTGTCCACCTCCCCACTGGTAACCATCAGTTTGTTCTCTATAGTGAAAAGTCTGTTTCTTGGTTTCCCTTTCTTCCTCCCCCCCCCACCACCCATGTTCATTTCTTCTGTTTCTTAAATTCCACATATGAGTGAAATCATATGTATTTGTCTTTCTCTGACTGACTTATTTCACTTAGCATATTGCTCTCTAACTCTATCCATGTCATTGCAAATGAAAAGACTTCATTATTTATGGCTAATACTCCATTGTGTATATATACCACCTCTTCTTTATCCATTCATCAGTTGATGGACATTTGGGATCCTTCCATAATTTAGCTATTGTTGATAATGCTGCTATAAACTTCAGAGTGTATATATCCCTCCGAATCAGCATTTTTATATCTTTTGGGTAAATGCTTGGTAGTGTAATTGCTAGATTGTAGGGTAGTTCTACTTTTAACTTTTTGAGGAACCTCTGTACACCTTTGCAGAGTGGCTGCACCAGTTTGCATTCGCAGAAACAATATAAGTCTCCACATCCTCACCAATAGCTCATATATCCTGTGTTAGTAATTTTAACCATTCTAATGGTGTGAGGCGGTATCTCATTATACTTTTGATTTGTAGTTACCTGATGACTAGTGATGTTAAGCATCTTTTCCTGTATGTATCAGCCATCTGTTTGTCTTCTGTCCATTTTTTTTTAACTGGATTATTTGTTTTTTGGGTGTTGAGTTTGATAAATTCTTTATGGATTTTAGATACTAACCCTTTATCAGATACGTCATTTGCAGCTATCTTCTCCCATTCTATAGGTTCCTTTTAGTTTTGTTGATTGTTTCTTCACTGTGCAAAAGCTTTCAATTTTGATGAAATCCCAGTAGTTTATTTTTGCTTTTGTTTCCCTTGCCTCAGGAGACATCTAGTAAGAAGTTGCTATAGCTGATGTTAAAGAGGTTACTGCCTTTGTTCTCCTTTAGGATTTGAATGGTTTCCTGTTTCACATTTAGGTCTTTAATCCATTTTGAATTTATTTTTGTGTGTGCTGTAAGAAAGTGGTCCCATTGCATTCTTTTTCATGTAGCTGTCCAGTTTTCCCAACACCATTTGTTGAAGAGACTGTCTTTTTTCCATTGGATGTTCTTTCCTGCTTTGTTGAAGATAAATCTTTACATTGAAACTCTTAGTCTTTTTTCTGTGTTCATTTCTCCAACTTTATTGAAAGCATAAACTACATTCAGAGTCTCTTTTTCTTTAACCTTCAGTCACCCTTAAACATATTATATTCTGACCCATAGAAATCACGCATTCTAGTCACAGTATCCATCTCAAAGCCAAATCCAGCAATTTCTATCTTCTTTTGCCTTGCTGACCACCTTGCAACTTCTTCTCACAACTCATTCTTTTGATGTCATTTCCTTTGTTTTACAGCAATATGATACATTTTTAGGCCTTGTTATTTTTCATTCAGCAATGTGCATTGTATTAAAATTACTTACCTATTAAGTAGAATCACTTGAGAGCAAATTAAACTCCATCATTTCCCTCAGATTGTTACTCATTATCAATTCTTGTCTGTGCTTTCAGATATGGCTTGCTCAGGATTTCAGCTTCTCAATGATAGATCTGAGGTTCACATCTAAAACTTCAGATTCTGACTCCAGTCTTCCACTATGCCAAGCTTCCTCTACATAGAAGCAACAGTTGTCCCTCCACTCAGCTATTTTGTGATCCAACAAGCATTTTTTTTAAGATGTATTTATTTACTTTAGAGAGAGAGGAAGAGAGAGAGCGTGTACATGCGAGCATGTTGCACACATGCTGGGAGGAGGGGCAGAGGGAAAGAATCTCAAGCAGATTCCCTACTGAGCATGGAGCCCCATGTGGGGCTTGCTCTCATGACCCTGAGATCATGACCTGAGCCAAAACCAAGAGTCAGCCGCTCTACTAACTGAGACACCCAGGTGGCCCCCAATAAGCATTTTGAATACTTCTTATATAGTAGATGCTATATGAATACTAAACTCCTATATGGCCTTTTTTGTGTGTGTGTGTGTGGCACTTTCTTGTAGTAGAAAGCAATCTGAAACGATCACGGTGATGTAATATGAGATTTATACCTAAACATTGAGGAAATGTTGATGGTAAAAGAATATATACCTGTGGTACACATGATTAGGGAAGTTGGAGAAGATAACTTTAGAGCTAAATCTTCAAACAATTAATTAAATAGAAGAACAAATGCTTTCTAAGGAGCAAAACAATATTCTGGGTAAAGCCTGGAGTACATAGGACAGTCAAAGAAGAGACGAGTCTTGTTGGATAATAATGACAAATACATTGAAAGTGTTTTGATATTAGGGACGGTGGAGGGGGTAGTACTAATGGTTGCAATAAAAGTTCATGAGAATTCTAAAATGAGGCTTTTTTTGTGCTACCAGGACATCCAAGTCTTTGATAAACAGTGATTTTAAAAACATCTGTCCTTTTGTGCATGGTAAAATTTCTTTGTCCGTGGTTATTTGTCCTCCCTTCTCTGCTCTACTAAGTAATTACTGAGGCAGGAATTCTCATTTTCTTTGTTTCCTTTAGAGAATATATATAGCACAGTCCTTCATAGTAGGAGTTATATAAATGTTTCCCAAATGAAGGAATCTCCCATTCAATTCCACCAAACAAACATCTTAACCCCTTGCCCACTGTTTATGCATAATTTACTAATATCCAACCAAGTTCATTTTACTTCTCTCTCTTTGAACTTCCCCAATCTAGAAGTAGATACCATGGAAAGTTTGCCATTTACCATCAAGACTGCCAGGAGCTGCATCCTTTACGTACAAAGCACCATGGATGAGCGTACTCCATAAGATGTGATACTCCATCACACAGTACACACAAAGACTTCATTTTCTGGTTTAAAAAAGTCGGGAAAATATGATAGGCTACACTAGAATGAAGTGAATGGCATTGCTGTTTTGGACCACTGATAGAAAGCCATTATTCATCAATTTTGTTCAGTCTGCCCAACTTCTGTGAAGCTCTTTAACAGAAGCATCACTGTTACATGAGAAGAAGAGTAAGGCTATTATCCTAACAAAGCTTTTGTAGTTGCCATCAATGTACAAACCTTGAATTTTTATCTTCATTAACTTAGGGCCATGAAATGTAGGCTTTCTATGCCTTCAAAGAGTCTGACTTTTTTTGTGAATTAGTACACACCCCATAATAATTAGAACATGATCATGACTCTTGAGTAATGCTTTTGAAGGGTTGCCATTAAATAGGCTTTTTATTTCTGATCCACACAGCACAACACAAAATGAACTTGATGCTGGTGGTAATTATCTAGTGAACTTAGTCATTGTACAAAGTCAGGCTGGAAATTTATATTGAAATAACCCCTGTTATCTTTGTGACTGGTTATCTAAGAATATAAATGCTTATTTTCACCAAATGAATTATAAACAAAATGCTTTTTATCAAAGTGAACTTTTAAAGGCATTATGATAGAAATCAAAATAGTGCTTACTTTTGGGAGGGGCATTAACAAGGACATTAACAAGCTCTTAACATATTAAGAGCTCATAATATAGAATATAAATATTAAGATTTGGATGCCCACTAAGATTTTTAAGGATTTCAGAAATATAATATGGCATACATTTGTGGTATTTGAAAGTTAAATTTTATGTAAAAGTCTCATGTTGATTAGATATGGATTTTCAGCTTCACATTACATTCTTGATTAGATTCATGTATGTGAGATGATAACTTTTATTTGCATGTACAAAAATAAAGGTCATCTGTGGGCATAGGTAAATGCTATAGCCATGTAGTGTTTATGCCTTAGCCATACCCTTGTTAGAATAATTAACAGCAAACTTTTATTTAGACCTTTTTAAGAGAGGTGATAATTTAGCACAGGTTCTATTTTCCCATCTTTAACTTAAAACAGGATCATATACTTTCTACACGTGGTTATTTTCCATTGGGTGCAACATGTGTAGTTAAAAAGCAAAAACAAAACAAAAAACTTTATCAAAGACCACACCAAAGTTACTTCACATTATTCAGGCACAAACATCCCTTTTTCCTTAGTTGAAGCTTATTACCTCCACCACTGTGAGGAATTATATATTTCTTCTGTCTTGTTTTGTTTTTCCCCCCATAAAGATTTTGTTTAACCTTGACTGTGTAACACTTCTCAGGCTTTTCTGACCTTCCTTACTCATACATATGTTGTTCTTACATACCAGTTGTGAGCTCTGTGAAAGACGTAATTACATCTTTATAGTCTCAAAAGGATGTAGTACAATACCTTAAATTCAATAACCAATTGAAAACTGTTTGTCTCAAAGTCAGGTGCTTTGAATAAATACTTATTTTTACCACTTTTAAAATAGAATTTTCTCAATAATTCTTGTAGGTATATGGAAAGAGAAGTAACCTGTCACATAACTGAGCTTGTAAGTGCCACTAGTAACCCTTGGTTTACAGCTCTTTTGATCCCAGGGACAGTCAGTCAAGAAAGGTGAGATTATCTGCCTACTTTCCCTTTTCTGCCAAACCCATAAAGTGTTTTTTTCAAAGACTGCCTTTTCCACACAAGTGCCTTCTCCCCCATCCTCACCTTAGTCTTAGCAAATGTCTTTGCTTCCTACATCATAGAGTTAAAAAAAAAGTCACTAGACCTGAATACTTTAATCTTTTCTCTTCTATGATACACGTATTTCCATCCAAATCCAGACTTAATATTTCCCACCCCTATCTATGGAAAAAAGTCTGTCCTTTGATTAAAACTATTCCTTCCAGGGGCGCCTGAGTGGCGCAGTCGTTAAGCGTCTGCCTTCAGCTCAGGGTGTGATCCCGGCATTCTGGGATTGAGCCCCACATCAGGCTCCTCTGCTAGGAACCTGCTTCTTCCTCTCCCACTCCCCCTGCTTTGTTCCCTCTCTTGCTGGCTGTCTCTCTCTGTCAAAATAAATAAATAAAATCTTAAAAAAAAAAAAAAACTATTCCTTCCGCCTCTGTCTTTTCTGATATTTTCTTCCCATAATTATTTATTCTTTCCAGTATCTTCATTACCCCTTTCCCTCCTTGCATAAATGTGGTCATGCTCTATCCTCAAACATAAAATTGCTCCCAGGTTAGGCTTCTCTCTATAATTTACCACCCATGCTTCTACAAAAATAGTCTAAACCAGGGATGGACAAACTTTCTCTTGAAGTGTAGGCAGAGACTCTTTTAGCCTTTGCAGGGCAGAGTTGACATACCTGCTCAACTCAGTAAGTGCACATAGTTCTTTTTCCTCCTCTCTTATTCTCCACTGTCACCCAATTCCAACTATTTTCTCTACCTGATTATTATAGTATTCTCCCTGAATTATCTCTTTGAATAGATTTTTCATTGTCCTATATCTCCCTCTTCAGTTTTTACTTTTTAACATTACCAGTGATATCTTTGCAAATTGTTAACATTGTGTAAATCCATGCTTAGAATCAGTTAATGGATTGTCCTTGAAAATGAAATAGTAACTCAATCCTCAATCCAATTGTGGGAGGGGGGGGTGGTGGTGGAGAAAAGTCAACACTTCCTGATCTGATCCCTTTTACCTCTTTAATCTGTTCTCCCAACTGTAGACAGAATAACCCTTCTAAAAAGTGTTTGGCCTATGCCAGTCTCCAATATCTATGTATGTCTTATTGGGACTATTCTAATTTGGCCCTTCTTCTCTCTCAACTTCATTCCTTTATCTTTATTGCACTTTCTGCTTCTGTATTTGCATTTCCTCAGAACCAGTGTTTTACTACTGCTCATATTCCATTTCCCTGACTGCCTTATCTCAGGGTCTTTGCATAAACCACTTAACTCTGCTTGGACTTCCCTCCTTCCTTTTCTCTAACCTACCTCTTCTCTCTCAATGACCACATCCCCTACTCTTTCTCCCTGAACTGTCAAAACTATTATGTATACCTCTTACATATTCTTATATCGCTCTTCACTTTCCTTTGTCATCTATATTGTAAGCATCAGTTTATTTGTCTGCATATCTCTCTGGACATTAAGTTCCAGACATTATGTTCCAGACTTAAAGCTATGACTTATTCTTAATTACATAGTAACTAATTAACATATATATAAGATAAATGAATAAATGAATGAATAATCACAGTGTTGATGATGAGAAATAATTGCAGTGTTGATGAGAGATAATAGAACATCATAAATATTTCAGGAAGAAGCTGTCTTCAAACTCCCTTTTCTCCTACTTGATAGAATAAAAGATTATGTAGATTGAGTTAAACATATGAACTATTTAATGACTATTGAACTCTGTATAGAATTTATAAATATATTTCAAGCACTTTATAGCTCAAAATATTACAGTGTAGCTTTTTTTCATGTAGTTAATCTTATATTGTTTTTAGAATCATCTTCACTATCTTCCCAATTTTCTGTATGGATTTGACAATAGTTGTTTGAATTTTTCTATGTAGAGGTATCTGGGCAGTTTAGAAATACAGAAGAATCTTCCTAGAATGGACAAAAGATATGAAAAGGAAATGGAAAAGATTGACAAAGAAGTAGAGAATTCAGAATGTGTGTAGTGTCATGACTCAGTTGAAAGACTTAACATCAAAACTGAAAAACTGGTGTTGATATAGTTTTTTTTTTAAATTTTGTTGTATAATTATTTGAACATCATCAGAGTATTTTAAAGAAAATTAGAAAATACAGCAGAGCAGACTCTTTATTTGTTGGATAATTTTAAGGTGAGAACAATGAAACAGACCTGTGTATTTCTATAAACTTATTTAAATACCAGGGAAGTCAATTAAATGTTGCTTAATTTTTATAAGTCTTTTAATGAAGTTAATTCTAAAAACCACCATGTCTGTGTCTCTGAGATTTCTTTTGGCCAACAAATGCACAAAAATAAAAAGAAGGCATAGATTCCCTCTGCTACACATGAAGTATGAAGTTAAATACACATACACACAGGCACATAAGCACTCATATAAAGAGCTTTTACTGTTTAGTTTCAAGGAACATGCTGCTCACTTTTTTCTACTTGGAAAATAGTTACAATATATCTTCCTTGCTTATTTAGACTTGATATTTGAAAACAAGCATTCTGCTTTGCTTTCCTATCCAGGTCTCCTTTTTGTTTTCAACACATTTTTTTCCTCATTTCTGAGAGCAACAGTGCTAAATGAGAGTGGATTATAAGTATGTCAATAAAACATGCCTACACAGATTGAAAAGGTTTGTCATCTGTATGCGTGATTAGCTGACTAAAAAAGTTACCAGTCACTTGTTAAGGTTCTAAAATAAAAGGCAATAATTCACTGATCTAGAAAGGCATTTAGGTGATCTGTATTTTCTCTACCGTCTCTTTTAATGTTTTAGGATGAAATGGCAATGAGAATAGTAGAAGGGAAAAAAATGTAGTCTAGGGTGACAGGATAATCAGTGTGCTGTATGTCAGGAAGTCTGCTTCAGAGACTGGCTTTCATAATGTTGAGGAAGGAATATATAATTATAGTCCGTCTGAGTATCCAAAAATACCAAACCCATGACAACAGACACATATTATGTCTAACCAGGTATCCAATGAATTAGTAGAAGACAATAGTGCTGATTTACCAAGCTTAATCCTGTATTAACTATCTGTTAGAGAATATTTTATTTATTAGAATGGCAACATGCAGATTTAGATTGTTCCTTTCTGGAGTCTTATCTAAGTTCTAATGTTTCCTGTATGTGTAATATAGGAACATACCATAGCATGAGAAGATAGGAAGGAATGACTGCATAAGGGAGGCTTCAGGGGAAGCCAGAAATGGCACTCTGGCAAGCAAGGGGAAAACCATTTAAATAGAGAATAAAGATAAAAATAGGGAAGTGAAAAAACTAACATAAGCAATGAATTCATGTAAGAGAAAAAGTCTTGGCCTGAGGTTAGAGGATAGTGGTATTTTATAGTAAAGTAACAAGTTTCAGAATAACCTAGGGAACAAAATACATGGCTGAGGATGTGATATAAGTGATCCTCTATGCACACAACCAAATCCTAGAAGGGTAATCCAGATAGCCAAAATCTTTTATTATCCAATGGAAATAAATGAATACTATATATTTAGATGCTGGTGGCAATTTAAGCACAGAATTCCTGTTAATTAACTATATATTTAGATTTTTTTTTTGGTCAGAGGAGGGTTTGTCCATATTTATTTATTTGTTTCTTTCTTATTTTAGGTAAGTTTTATGCCCGACATGGGGCTTGAACTCACGACCCTGAGATCAAGAGTTGCATGCTCTACCAACTGACTGAGCCAGCCGCCTCGGGTTTGTCCATATTTTAGAAAGTCTCAAGTATACTGGGAGAAAGAGAATATCATAAGAAACTTCTTCTCTGGGGGATGTCTGTAACCACCTCCATTGATTGTAGAAGATACTTTATTTCTCAAAACAGCTTGATCTGTGAGAAGCAGCTACAAGAAAATTCCAAGAATTTCTAGTTTGCTTTAGAACATCTGTCATGACTTTGGGTGAAATTTCACATATATTTTCTGCCTACATTTTACTTCTGGGCAGGAGCCAGACTCCCTGATATGATGCCTCTAACCTACATAGGGCATATATTAATGTCCGTAGTGGTTAAATTGAATTCCTCACTTACTCGATGTGAGTTGAAGCAGGTATTACACATTCACCTCTCTGGGTAGAGATGTTGATAGGGATTAGAACAGAGGTTTCTCCAAAAATAATCTCAAAGCATCTCCTCTTTCACCTTACACTTGAACTGGCTGAGAGGTACATCAACTGTGGACTGGTTTTTTCCATTTCTTTGGTAAATTCTGTAGTTTGGTCAGTTATCTTTGATAAGAGCATCTTTCTCATGTTGGATGAAATTGCAATAATAATTGTAAAGCAGTTTGGCTGGGTATAGAATTACTAGATGAGAAATAATAATCCTTGAGAATTATCTTTTAATATATGCTTAAAATTAATAATTCTTGAGAAATTTGAAATTTTGTTGTAGAAAATTCAAATCCAAATCAGAAATTTCCATAATTTTGCCAGAGGGTCAGAATGGAGTATTCCTGACTTTAATTATTTGAAAGCCAAAATGAAAAAAGGTGTTGAGAATCTTACTCAAGAATATAGATTTTTCACTTAATACCTCTCTTTTTAGCCCTCATTCCTAACTTTTATTTATGCCTGAATCTTGGACATCTGGTTACTTTCTTCATGGAGTAATCCTCTCATATCATCTCTCACTGTGATAGCGTGAACAAAATTTTCAACCAGTCCTTCTTTTTCATCCACATTCCATACACCTGCTTTGTTCTACATGTAATTTTTGAATGTCTCTGGATTCTTCAGCCCCCCAAAATTTCTTGATTCTCATTAACTTCTTTCTATGCAACAGAGACTATTTTAGCTTTCCATGCACCACTAAATTAGTTACAACTCCTTCATTTGCTTTGGAACATTTGTCATTTCCTTTCATTAGCAGCTAGCTTTTCTGTTTTTTTTTGTCCTTGAATATGTAACATTTTCCCCTCTAATATGTTTAGGAGGTAGTTTAGTGGAAGAAGAAGGAGGTAGAACAGAGATCAGTGTGTGTTCTCAATCCATCATTTATATCTGGGCAAAACCCATCAGTATTAGTTTTCTAGGGCCGCCATAACAAAACATCAGACTAGGTGGCACAAGCAACAGAAAATTATTTCCTCACTGTTATAGAGACTAGCAGTCTGAGATAAAGGTGTCATCAGGTTTGGTTTCTTCTGATATCTCTGTCCTTGGCTTGCAGGTGATCATGTTTTCCTTTCTGTGTCTTCACATGGTCTTTTCTCTGTGTGTGTCTGTGTCCTAATCTCCTCCTTTTATAACCACTTGTATTGGATTAGGGCAAACCCTAATGACCTCCTTTATTTTAATTACCTCTTTAAGAATCCTATCTTTAAATATAATCACATTCTGGCGACTGGGGGACTTTGATATATGAACTTTGGGAGACAAAATTCTGCTCGTAACACCACCTAAGGTACAATTGAGAATGATCCAAAAAAANCAAAAAAAAAAAAAAAAAAAAAAAGGCAAGTTACCAGGATGTGTTAAGACTTTTGACAGCAGATATCAATACCACAGAAAGGCAATCGAAAGGTTAAGACAGACAAGTTGGACAGAGCCACAAAAGAATATGATCTCGGGGGATAGAGTATATATGAGTAATCTTATTCATGTACAAAGCCCAGCACTAAAAGTTCTTGAAAACGAAAAACTGGGGCCAGAGAGATCTGAGTGCAAATAATCAAGGTTAATCCCTGAAGCAAAAATACAGCATTACAGTACTAATACGGGTAAATAGAGAATGCCCAAAAGGACTCATTTATGGATTTATAAAACCATAATCATTGGAGAATAAGAAGAATAAAGTTAGAGCAGAAGGAAGATTGACTTGATTTTGTCACAGAGGATTTGTTATAAAGCTGCTTACATTTTCAACAACCAACAAAACTGAGTCTATAAGAGGATTTTTTAGTGACTATAAAGTTATGAAAGGCATGGAGGACTATTATATCAGTTATCCTAAGTAGTTGATATTATAAAACACTCTTTAATTATATTGTTTGCAATGGTGACTCCCTAAATAGATTTAGGTTAAGGGGTAACATATTGAATCTTCTTAAGTATAATATGCCACCACAGTCCTAACTTGTTAGAATGTTTTTTTTTTCCTCTTTTGGCTTGTCTCCAATTGATGAATCATATCATTGTTTATCACAGGAAAACAAACGTTCATTGTCTGTGGTAAGTCATTATCTATTTCTATAGCAGCACCAGCTGTATATGCCTTCCAGTCATTAAAATGATGCTTAGTCAATGCAGTGTAAACTATAATTCCATTATTCTATTTCTCTAAAATAAGGACTAACAACACAGAATGCACACCTTTTCTTTGCTACCACCTGCAGTGTCTTAGTTCATGTTAGGAAAAAGAGAGAGAAAGAGAAAGAAAGAAAGGAAGGGAAAGGGAAGAAAAGAAAGAAAGAAAAGAAAGAAGAGNATGTTAGGAAAAAGAGAGAGAAAGAGAAAGAAAGAAAGGAAGGGAAAGGGAAGAAAAGAAAGAAAGAAAAGAGAGAAGAAAAGAAAAGAAAAGAAAAGAAAAGAAAAGAAAAGAAAAGAAAAGAGAAAAGAAAAGAAAAGAAAAGAAAGGAAGGAAGGAAGAAAGAACAGAATGCTTATTAAAATGGACTAGGGGCGCCTGGGTAGCGCAGTCCTTAAGCGTCTGCCTTTGGCTCAGGGCGTGATCCCGGAGTTCCGGGATCAAGTCCCACATTGGGCTCCTCCGCTGGGAGCCTGCTTCTTCCTCTCCCACTCGCCTGCTGTGTTCCCTCTCTTGCTGGCTGTCTCTCTGTCACATAAATAAATAAAATCTTTAAAAAATAAAATAAAATAAAATGGACTAAAGAACCTAATGGGCAGTGAGATGACAAGTTATCAGTTGACAAGTAAATGTAGTGAAGGCTGCCAAAAATCAGAGTTACAATTACTTAATGAAGATTTTGATTGTCTGCTATGGATAAACCTGTAAAATTACACAAGGCACCTTAGGAGACCAAGTGCTGGCCCTTTCATTAGTCAGAAGAATGCCCAAGTGTAAATATTGACTGGTGATTTGCTTTTCTCTCTTGGAGGATCTCAGGAGAATGGCACTATAAAGAAAGAAAGCCAAATTCACAAAATCTGGGGCTTGGAGTAAACATGAAATGAGAATGCAGTCCTTTCTGAGTATAAAAAATCAATCCTTTTGCTAAAAATGAATTATCTGTCTGCTATAAAAGCAAAATATCAAGACTTAGACTTAGCTTTTTTATACATTTGCCATTAATTACACTTTTAAGTGATATATATATGCTCTGAACTCCTAGTCATCCAATTAAAATTTGGGAAGAAATACTTACCAAGATTGAATCAATCCTGGTTATATTTTTTTCATGTATATGTTGTGCATGATTCATAATTTTAAACTATACAAATATTTATATTATGCATCTTCAAATAGTATTCCAAATGAATATATATTTGAAGTGTTGAAGCTATTTTGCCCACATGAAAATACATGTAAATATTCAATAAATTATAAACACTTCCTCAAATTTATATTAAATGGAAAGTCATGATATACTGAGTTAAACAGAGAAATATTTCAGTAGCTGAATATATTTTTCATTCAGAACTTAAGTTGATACAAAGACACTGTGCTTTTTAAACTTTTTAAATACATTTTTTGGGACACCTGGGTGGCTCAGTTGGTTAAGCGTCTGCCTTTGGCTCAGGTCATGATCGAGTCCTCTATCCAGCTCCTTGCTAAGCAGGGAGGCTGCTTCTCTCTCTGCCTGCCACTCCCCCTGCTTGTGCAGGCTCTCTCTCTCAGACAAATAAATAAATAAAATTTTTAAAAAAAATACATTTCTTGTCAAGGACAGGACAGTTTGCCTTGCTCATAGAATATTCATTGACCTTTGTGGAATTGGAAGTATAACTTGCTATGCATTGTCAATCAAAATTTCTTGTATGTTATTGTTATAAAACTTCTATTGATATTGAACAAATTAACATTTAAAATGAAACTTTGAATTCAAAATTGCTTCAGGCTACTAGAATATAGGATAGCCTGAGAAAATTCCCCTGAAAAGCACAATCTTACAAGAGAAGTGAAGATTCTACGGCTCAAAGGGCAGAGAGACACTTTACCTTGTCCATTCTCAGATTCAAAGCAAAGTTATAAAATTTGTCTTTTGTAGTCTTTATACCATGATTCTTCTTTCATGACAATATTTTGGCAGTTACAAAACAATAATTCAAAAACTTTAGCAAGCAGATGGCTCACTAAAAATCTTGAAGTCTGGGCTCTACCCCAAACATACGGAATTGAAATCAATAACATGTTGGGAAGGAGGAGAAGGAAAGGCAGCAAGCTTTAATATATTTAACTAGATAACTCTGAGACATACCAGAGTTTGGGAATCATTGTTCAGACACTCTGATCTTTTCCTCTTTTTTGTTTATCATACCTGATATCCAGGGATCACCCTAAGATCCCTGATCATTCATTGCCTTCCGGAATGCTACTACTTTGCCTCCTATGTGATTGATATTTATTCCGTGCACCTCATGCCTTCAATTCAACATCATCGTTTCCTCAAATCAACAAATTACCTGATCTTCTAAACTCATAATTTAGAGGACCCTTTCCCAGCTCTGACTCACTTCCCAATGTCTTAGAAGAGTAATTTTCTGCCCATGGAATAATCCAATGTGGTGATTAATTGGTGGGCAATTCAGACCGGAAGGAATAGGAAAGACATTTTATTTTAACCTATCAGATAATATATTTTAGGTCTCTTGGACAGTATAGTTTATTTTAAGTATTATAAGCTAATATTTATTCTGCCTATCTTAGCTCCATTTTATTTCAGATGACCTAGAATCTCTCTTTAAGTGTAAAGAAACATGCTCAAAGAAAGATAAGAATTCTGCAGTAGAAATTTTAGAATTTACAGGTTTTATAAGACAAATGGATTTATAAAATAAGGGTAATTACTCACCTACTTCTTGGTTTTGGGTGTGTTATTTATTTATTTTTTTTTACTTCCTAAAATCTCAGCACCTAGATAATGTCATGTTTTGTGTATTAAACAGGTTCTTTACTGTAGAAATTCTCAAGAAATTTTTAACACCCTAATGTGCATTATAACTAGTGGGGCATAGGGTGTGCATCATTTTCCAAATATATCTGAGTAGACTGCAGAATTTGGACCACTTATTTGGAAAAATACATTCTAGAAAAGGCCTTATATGAATCTTCAGTCACTCACAGGTGCGAACTGCTCCAGACAGCCCAGAAAACATGACTGTGAAGTGAAAACTAAGATAATCAACTTAAGGTTAAGGAGAAACACAGTTTGCTCATGTCTCTTGTCTCTCTTCCATTTATAAACAGTAGATTTCAAAACTTAACTGTTACAATGTAATTTTGGAAGTCAAATAGCATTTTAAAAATGGAGGTTTGGAGAATGTAATTTTTTTTAATTTAAGTTTTCATTTTAATTCCCTTTAGCATACAGTTTTATATTAGTTTCATGTGTACAATATTGTAATTCAGCACTTCCACACATCACCCTGTACTTATGACAAGTGCACTCCTTATCCCCATCACCTAATTAACCCCATCCCCATCCCTCCCCTCCCCTCTGGTAACCATCGCTTTTTTTTTTTTTTATAATTAAGTCTGTTTCTTGCTTTATCTCTCTCTTTCTCTATTTTTTTTTCTTTTTGCTTGTTTTGTTTCTTTAATTCCACATATGAGGAAAATCATACGATATTTGTTTTTCTCTGACTTATTTCACTTAGCATTATACTGTCTAGCTTCATCCAAGCCACTACAAATGGCAAGATTTTGAGAATATGACTTTTCAATATTTATTGATCACTGTGTTCCAGTGTTAACTCTTCCACAAAAGAAAGAGAATCCTGTTGCCCTGTCACTGCCTAATGAAAATCCCTGAGGCTAGTTCAAATTATTTTGTGCTGATCTTCATTCAACAGTAATTTGGTAGCTGCTGATTAAATTTATCTGAAATGCTCTGTGGTGAATATTCAATTTATCAAATTTCTGTTACTCTTTTACAGGACACATAGTAAGGATGTATTTTTCTGCCTTCTTGAAGTAAGGCATAGTTATGTGATGTTTTGGTGAATGGTATGTGAGACATTATGTGTCACTCCTGGACACGAACTTCAAGAAACGATACATAGGTTGTAATATCCCTTCCTCCTTCCATAAACTAGCAACTTTGCAGGCTCTGCAGGTCTATTTCCCTAATATGAATGACAAATACACCTTTATTGTTTAAGTTACTGAAATTTTAAGCTCACTTTCTACTAAAGCATAACAGAGCCTGTCCTGACTAATACATTTTGATATTGCAAAAAAAGGTATTCTTAAAAGTTGCTAAAATTTATGTTGCCTACCATTGCATTATTCATGTATCCATTAGGTGAAGTGATAAAATCAGCTTTCTGAACTTCAGCCTAAGTACTAGACTCAAATCAGTTGAAATTCTAGCAAGTTACAGAAATCTGAGCAGCCAAATAGCAGGCTCTCCTAGTTAATTATTATCCTGGTTAGTTAAATGTTTTCCATACATACAGCTATTGTGAAATTATATAGTCATTCAACATATATTATGCATTTTGTACTAGTCGTTGTAATGGGAGGTGTTCTATAGTGCTGAACGATATAGAACAGTAGTTTTCAAGCATTTCGTTTTTGACTCTGTACTCTTAAAAATTATTGAACACTCCAAAGAGCTTTATATGTGAGGTATTGTAGCAAATACATAATGTATTCAAAACTAAAGCTAAGAACACTAATTAATATTTTATTTTGAGATAATTATAGAATATATGCAGTTTTAAGAAATAATATCAAAAGGTCTATGTGCCCTTCCCCCATTTTTCTCTAATGGTAGCAACTTGCAAAATGGTAGTACAGTAACATAGCCAGGATATGGACATTAATGCAGTCAAGATATAGAACATTTCCATCAGCACAAGGATCCCTCTTATGTCCTTTTATGGCCACATCTACTCTCCACCTACCCCCCACCTCCACTTCAGTCCCTGAAAACCATTAACCTGTTCTCTATTTCTGTAATTTTGACATTTCAAGAATGTTATATAAGTGGAATTATATGATATGCAAAATGGAGATTAGTTTTCTTCAATCATCATAATTCTCCAAAGATTCATTTAGATTGTCATATTATCAAGAATTCTCTTTTTATTTTTTGTTTGTTTTATTGCTGAGCTATGTGAATGTGCCACAGTTTAGTAATAGGCATTTTTTTGTTTTTTTCAGTATTGGTCCATTGTGAATAAAGTTGTTATGAACATTCAGATATAGGTTTTCATGTGAACATAAGTTTTCATTTCTCTGGAGTCAGTGTCCAGGAGTGCAATTGCTGGATCATATGATAATTGCATGACTTGTTAAAGTTTTTTTTAAAAGAAGCTGCTACACTGTTTTCCAGATTATCTGGACAATTTTACATTCGTACTAGCAATATGTAAGTGATCCAGTTTCTCTGCACCTTCTCATTATTTAGCTATTCTGATCGGTATGTAGTGATATTGTGCTTTAAATTTTTTCTTCGAGTGACTGATGATATTGAATTTCTCTTTATGTGTTTATTTGCCCATATGTGAAATATTCTTTCATGTGTTTTCCCCATTTTCTAATTGGATTATTTGGGTTTATTTTCACCATTGAGTTCGAGCATTCTTCATATATTCTATATACAATTCTCTGTTATATACGTAGTTTGAAATATTTTCTCCCAGTCTGTATCTTGCCTTAACTTTCCTATTAACAAAGTATTTTGGATAGAAAACACTTTTAATTTTAATGAAGTTGAATTTATCATTTATTCCTTCTATCAGTTGTGCTTTTTGGCTTTTTTTTTTTTTTTTTTTTTTTTTTTACCTCCCCAACCCCAGGGTCCTGAGATTTTCTCCTAGGTTTTTTCTAAAAGTTTTACTGTTTTGTTTTCCATTTAAATCTGAGATCTATTTGAGTTATTTTTTATATAAGAGGTCAATATTAATTGGTTGGTGTCCATATTTTCAGTCTATGGATGTCCGATTGCTCTAGGACTGTGTTGGAAAGGCTATCTTTCTTCCATGGAATTGCTTTTGCAACTTTGTAAAAAATCAGTTGGATATGTCTGTGGATCTCGTTCTGGGTCCTCTATTCTGTTCCACTGATTTATGTATCTGTCCGTACACCAATGCTACATAGTCTTATAGCCTTCCACCAATGCTTCTCATTTTATTATTTTTCAAAATTATTTTATCCATTTTAGTTCATTTGAATTTTCATATAAATTTTCAAATAATCTCATCTATATATACAAAAAAAAATCTTGCTGGGATTTCAGTAGGAATTGTGTTAAGCTTGTATATCATCTTGAGTAGAATTGGTTACTGTGTTGTCTTCTAATCCCTGGACACAGTATGTCTCTCCATATTTAGATTTTCTGTGATTTCTTGCTATTTTATAATTTTCAGTATATAAATCGTATGCATGTTTTGTTAGCTATGTCTGAGTATTTTGCTTTTTGAGTGATTATAATTGGTATTATATATTTTTAAAAAGTTGGTAACCATGTGTTCATTATTAGGAAAAAATATACAACCACCTGGGGCATCTGGGTGGCTCAGTCAGTTAAGTGTCTGACTCTTGGTTTTGGCTCAGGTCATGGTCCCATGGATCATGGCATCAAGCCCCATGATGGTCTTCGTGCTCAGTGGGGAGTCAGCTTGAAGATTCTCTACCTCTGCCCCTCCCCCCACTTGTGTGCTCTCGCTTTCCCTTCTCTCCCTTTCTCTGTCTCTCTCTAAAATAAATAAATCTTTTAAAAATTATTTTAAAAACTTTAAAAAATATAACCAACTTTTTATGCCTGTTGTATATCTTATGACCTTGATGAACTCATTTATTAATTCTTCAAGTATTCTTCTAGATTCTTTGGATTATTTTATATTAATAATTATGTCAAGAGATTGCTTGTTTCTTCCTTTTTTACCTGTACACACTTTATTTCTCTTTCTTGCCTTATTGTACTAGCTCAGCCTCATAGTGTTATTTTGAATAAGGGTGGTGAAAGTGGACATCCTTGTGTTATTCCTGATTACAGAAGGAAAACATTCAGTCTTTCACCATTAAGTACAATATTAACTATAGATTTTTTTTGTAAATGCTCTTTTTTGTTTTTTATATTCTATTGTATGTTTTCTAAGAGGGTTTTTTTTTATTTTTTTTTATTTTTTTATTTTTTTATTTTTTTATTTTTTTTTTTAAAGATTTTATTTATTTATTTGACAGAGATAGAGATAGCCAGCGAGAGAGGGAACACAAGCGGGGGAGTGGGAGAGGAAGAAGCAGGCTCAGAGCGGAGGAGCCCGATGTGGGGCTTGATCCCATAACGCCGGGATCATGCCCTGAGCCGAAGGCAGATGCTTAACCACTGTGCCACCCAGGCGCCCCTAAGAGGGTTTTTTTTTAATTATGAAGAAATACTGAATTTTCTCAATTTTTTTTCTTTGCTGGTTGATAGGATATATATATATATATATATATATCATATTGACGTGATCCTTTTTCTTATGTTTACCCTATTATATGGTGAATTACATTGATTGATTTTTTTTAAATTTATTTATTGACAGAGATAGAGACAGCCAGCGAGAGAGGGAACACAGGCAGGGGGAATGGGAGAGGAAGAAGCAGGCTCATAGCAGAAGAGCCTGATGTGGGGCTCGATCCCATAACGCCGGGATCACGCCCTGAGCCAAAGGCAGACGCTTAACCGCTGTGCCACCCAGGCGCCCCTGATTGATTTTCTAACATCGAACTGTCCTTGCATCCTTGGAATAAATTCTTTTTGGTTATGGTATATAACTATTTTTCACATATTGCTGAATTATATTTGCTAATATTTGGGTTCGGTAGTTTTGTTTCCAAAAGCAAAAATAAACTATTGTAACTACATCAAAATAAAAAACTTCTGCACAGCAGAGGAAACAACCAACAAAACTAAAAGACAACCCACTGAATGGGAGAAGATATTTGCAAATGGCATCTCTGATAAAGGGTTAGTATCCAACACTCAAAAATCAAATAATCCAAATAAAAATGGGAAGAAGATATACAGATGGCCAACAGACACATTAAAAGATGCTCAGCATCACATATCATTAGGGAAATGCAAATCAAATCTACTATGAGATATCCCCTCACAACAGTCAGAATGGCTGAAACCAAAAACACAAGAAACAATAAATGTTGACAAGAATGTGGAGACAAGGGAACCCTGTGTACTATTGGTGGGAATGCAAACTGGCAGAGCCATTGTGGAAAAATAGTCTGACCTTTCTTCATAAAAGCTAAAAATAGAACTACCCTATGATCCAGAAGTCATACTACTGGCTATTTACCCAAAAAATACAAAAAGTATAGTTTACAGAGATACAGGCACCCCTGTATTTATGCAGCATTATTTATAATAGCTAAACTGAAAGTAGCCCAAGTGTCCATTGATAGATAGATGGATAAAGAAGAACTGGTTTATATATTTATATGTGTGTGTGTGTGTGTGTATAGAGAGAGATAGATATATGTGTGGGTACATGTATATGTATGCATGTGTACACACATACACACAATGGAATATTATTCAGCCGTGAAAAAAAAGAATGAAATCTTGCCATTTGCAACAACATGGATGAACCTAGAGAATATAATGCTAAGCAAAATAAGTCAGAGGAAGACAAATACCATATGATTTTAGTCTTATATGAAATTTAAGAAACAAAACAAAGGGGAAAAAAAGAGGGAAATAAACCAAAAAACAGATTCTTAACTAGAGAGAACAGATGGTTACCAGAGGGGAGTTGGATGAAGAGATGGGTGAAATAGATGAAGGGGATTAAGTGTAAAGTGATCTAAATGAGCACTGAGTAATACAGAGAACTGTTGAATAGGTATATTATACCCCTGAAACTAATATAAACTATATGTTAACTACAATGGAATTAAAATAAAAAAAATAAATTTTTAAGAAAGAATTTTTATGGCCATATCTTCAAGTAATATTGATTAGTAGTTTTGCCTGTTTATACTGATTTTGTCTGATTTTGGTATTAGGATAATAGTGCTTTCATAAAATAAATTTAGAAATGTTTCTTACTCTTCTATTTTCAGGAAGACAGTGTTTAGAATAAATGTTAATTCTTCTTTGAGTATTTTATAGAATTTTCCAGGCAAACCATCTGAGCCTGAAAATTTGTTTTCTGGAGTTTTTCATTATTAACTCAATTTCCTTAATCATTAAAGGACTATTAAAATGATCTACTTTATATTGAATGACTTGTGGTATTTTGTGGTTTTTGAGGTATTGGTCAATTTTATCTTAATCATCTAATTTATGTGTATAGAGTTTGTTTTGGGCTTTTTTTTTTTGGTAGTATTCTCATTATGATGTCTGCAGGGTTTGTGGTTATACTCTTTCTTCTATTGTTACATTGTTTATTTGTGTCTTCTCTGTTTTTTTCTTGTCAGGCTTAGAGAGGTTTATCAATTTTATTGAACTTTTTGAAGAACGAGTTAATCATTTTATTGATTTTTTATGTTGCCTATTTTCAAGTTCACTGATTTCTGCTCTTATTATTCTTTCTATTTGCTATAGATTTATGTTGTTCCTTTTTTTTTTTTTTTTTGGTCTAGGATCTTGAAACAGGAAACTAAATTGATGATTTGAGACTTTTCATCTTTTGTTACTTATATCAAGTTTCTCTGTCAGCACTGCTTATCTATGATACTACTCCCAAACTTGACAACTAGTAGTTTTCTAATGGTAGTCACAACATGGAATTTGATACCATTTCAATGAGCTCTTTTATACAGTCACATTAAAATCAATCAAAGTATCTATCTAACATGCCTTCTGGATAGTTGTTTTTTCCCCATGTATAATTTTATAGAATTTTGCATTGGTCATTTGTAAAATATTGTTTTGCTGAGTTACGCAGATCTTCAAATACTAACACATTTCCTTATATACTATCAATATTACATTCATTAATATTATAACTATGTTAGAGTAACTTTAATAATTGGGAAGTTTATCAACCTAACAGTGATGGATACGAGATTTTAAAATTCTGATTTTCACTTCAAAGTTCAAATAATATCACTGTTAACAGATGTTATCATTTGTTTTCTTTGAAGTGAAAGGATCACTTTATTCATTTTTTAGAAAATGTTTTCCAAATATCCAAATCTGAATAATCATAATCCATCTGATGGCTATTCTTTCAGTCAAAAATGGCATTTCATGAGGAAAGTGTCTAGAGCAGCCAGAAATTCAAATCATAAGGTATTTTTTCCTAAAGAAACAACTGTATTCCAGAACACAGCAGAAGTACTTTATATATACTTCACATTTTGACTACAGAATATTAAATAGATGGAATTTAACAAAATTAATAATTGTACTACTATATCAAGGACATTATTAAGTGAGTATGGCAATTTTTCCCTCTATGTGTGAAGTGGTAAAGAATACAGTGATTAATAATAGAATTTGACTTCATTTGTAGTAAGACACCAGCAGCTTTACACACCATTGCTTTACTTAATTAATGCAAGTGTCAACAATGAAAAACTAAATAAAATCTAAATTATTTTTTTATTTAAACTCTGCACCCAACTTGGGGCTCGAACTCATGACCCAGAGATCAAGAGTCACACACTCTACTGACTAAACAAGCCAGGTGCCCCTTTCTTAATTATTTTATGATAATATTAACATTTCCTATCTCATGGAAGGGTCTTTGTGACCCCTCAGGTCCAAAAATCACAACTTGAAAACCACTGATCAAAGAAGTATGATCCCCATACTATGAAGTTTATAGTCTTGAAAGAAGAGGAGAAATAAAACAGCCACAAATAAATATAAAATAATTAATTATGTAATGAATATAGAGGAAAAGTACTTTGTAATGTTAGAACTAGAAAGGACTTACATAACAAACACAGTAACTGAGAGGATGTGCTGCAGACTGGTGGGTGCCAGAATGGGCCAGAGATAATCTCTGAATCAGAGACATCTAAGAAAACAACTGAAATATAATTAGAGTTAGCAAAACAAGTAGTGAAGCAATAGTCACATGACCAAGGAGTTGGAAAAGCATTTGATATTACTCCTGAAATAAAAGCTCAGTGTAAATAGAGAATAAGCACCTACCATGTTTTGAGATGAGGCTGTAGTATAGGCATGATGTGTCAGATCATTTAAACTCTTGGAAGCTAGGGTTTGCTAATTCAACATACATTCAGTGAGGACTCACTGAAGAGTTTTAACCAAAGAGACAAGATCCACTATTTAGATGCCAGAGTTTCATTCATTATTGAGATTAACCAGAAAATAATTCTATCAACTAACATCATACTCTACCAATTACTGAATCAAGAAATAATTGCAAATTTGTTGCTCTTCTGTGATTCAGGACTATGTGTTTTCCCTAAGGGGTTGTTTCTGAGCTTCAATGAGGTATGATTTATATATATAAAATTGGAGTGTAAATTTATGGAATTATGTGACAACTATGTAAAAAGATCCACTTTTATAAAATTCCCATTATCGTAAAATGTTTGGTCATTCACATCTACAGTCAATCTTCTCTCACAATCCTCACTCCATACAACCACTAATCTGTTTTTTGACTCCTATAGATTTATCATTGCTGGACATTTTATATAAGTGGAATCTATCAATTATTTTCAAGTTCATGAAAATGTTGAAGCATATATTGGTGGTTCGTTTGTTTTATTGCTGTATTATATTGTTTTGTATGGATATACAGTGTTCTGTTTATTCAGTCACAAAATGATAGACACTTAGATTGTTTCTAGTATGGGGCTATTATGAAATGTGTTCTTTTCCTGAAGGTTTCATTTTTCTTCTACTCTTTTTTCCACTCTTCTCTTCAAGTCGGATAATCTGCCATTAAATTGATGGATTTTCTTTTCTACCTTTCCAAATGTGCTGTTTACATACTACAGTAAGTTTTGTTTTTAGTTTCATTTACTGAACTTTTACTCTAGGTTTTACATCTGCCCCTTTTTAGTACTTTCTATGTTTATTCAGATTCTTTATTTTTTTAAATTATTGTCAGTATAATTTATTTTAATTTTTTAAACATAGTTTCCAGTTCTTTGAACATATTGATAATAGCAGTGTTATCATGTTTTTAATGCTAAATCCAACCTCTGGGCTCTCTCAAAGATAGTTTCTATTGATGACTTTTTTAAATTTTTCTGTCTTTGGGTCATAGTTTCAATTTTCTTTGCTCATCTCATAATTTTTTTTATTTTAAAGTTTTCTTTATTTAAGTAATCTCTGCACCCCACGTGGGCCTCAAACTCACAACCCTTAGATCAAGAGCCACAAGCTCTTCTGACTATGCCAGCCAGGTGCCCCTCATAAATTTTGTTGAAAACATGACATTTTAAATATTGTAGTATAGCAACACTGGATTCTGAATTTTTTCTCCTCTGAGGGATTTTTTTCTAGTTTACTTCTTTTGTTTTCTTTCTTACTCTTTCTTCCCTCCCTCCTCCTCCTTTTCTTTCCTTCTTTCTGTATTTCTTTCTTCCTTCCCTCCTTTCTTTCTTCCTTCTTTCCTTTCTTTCTTTCTTCTTCTCTTCTCTTCTCTTCTCTTCTCTTCTCTTCTCTTCTCTTCTCTTCTCTTCTCTTCTCTTCTCTTCTTCTTTTCGAATCACTTACCTGTCTGGAGTGAATCTATGGCATTAGCATCCCCTGTGCTTATTATACATCTCTGCTTAACTTTTTGTATCTTAGGGTTGTTTTTTGTTTTTTTTAATTTTTATTTTTTCATCATTTCTTTTTAAAGCCTGGATTCCTAGGTTGCTTCTATGTTGTAAATCTAGTGAACTGCCAGTGATTGATCTAAAGCTGTGATAAACACCCTGAGCCAGTAAGTCTACTCTTCATTGATGGATCTGTGTGTGAGCACAGTCAGTGCTCCATCAGTTTGAAGTCTTCTCCAGCTATCACTTTATTGTACCTATGCATGTACACATTTGCAGCCTCTGGTCAGACAGGCATGCATAGATTGCTTGGATCATTTTTGTTCTCCATTTTACATATGCATAGTTTATAGCCAGGGATATGTGGCTTTCTTATCAAGTCCGTGTTTTATTTCCAAGATCCCTTGTTAAATTTCTGACTAACCCACTTACCAGTTATTTCAACAGTAAGCACATCCTTAGGCAAATGGAGCCACTGGACTTCCTGATTTACTTGCCAAGACTACAGTATTTATTCATAAAGAGACTGCTTGGGCTTTTTGCCTTTCACTCCAAAGCAAGTGAGTCTCTATAACAGTAAAGATGATTTTCATGGCCTCCCACATATTGGTAGAACTACCTTGCTAGATAAACTGGGGAGAGAGAACTCCTGCAAGCAAGAATGCCACATATTTTCACTGTAATTACCCGAACAAAGTTCAGCAGTTTTTCCTGAATAAATCCATCTCAATTCATTTTCTGCCTTCATTTGATTTCCTGAGCCCTGATAGAGTTGTTTTGGAGAATCTTGGCCAGTTTTACTGTTGTATTTTCTGACACTGACAGTACTGGAAATTTGTTCTGTTGTACTTACTCTTTTTTCCCAATTTTTTTATTGTAGTATAATATACATACAGAGCTACCCTATGACCCACCAGTTGCACTACTAGTGCAAAGATACAAATGTAGTGATGTGAAGGGGCACCTGCAATGTCCACAATAGCCAAACTATGAAAAGAGCCCAGATGTCCATCAACAGATGAATGGATAAAGATGTGGTGTATACAGACAGACACACACACACACAAACACACACACACTGGTATATTACGCAGCTGTCAGAAAAATGAAATCTTGCCATTTGCAACGATGTGGTTGGAACTAGAGAGTATTATGCTAAGCAATATAAGTCCATCAGAGAAAGACAATTATTCTATAATCTCACTGATAATGTGGAATTTAAGAAACAAGACAGGGTATCATAGGGCAAGGGAAGAAAAAATGAAACAAGACAAAACCAGAGAGGGTAACAAACCATGAGAGACTCTTAATCTTAGGAAACAAACTGAAGGTTGCTGGAGGGGAGGGGGGTAAGGGGATGGGATTACTGGGTGATAGACACTGGGGAGGGTATGTATTGTAATGAGCATTGGGTATTATATAAGAATGATGAATCACAGCCCTGTACCCCTGAAACAAGTAATGTATTGACGACACCACCCACAGAGCTGCAGCCTATTTCAGGAGAAGGACAAGGTACAGACAGGTTAGCTGTGAAAGAAAGCGTGGGTGCAGGGGACGACCGCAAAGAGTGCGATTGGCCCGATCCCTGCAACCTTGCGTATTTATTGGCAATAAACAATCAAATACAATCAAGGGGGGTCTCATGATCCTGGTGAATAGTAGTACATCACGGGGAAGGTCACGGGATTAGATGATGTAACATTCAGCAAGTGAGGCCTATTCTGGGTTTTTTTGTTTGGTTGGTTTTTAGATTTTATTTATTTATTTGATGGAGAGAGACAGCCAGTGAGAGAGGGAACACAAGCAGGGGGAGCGGGAGAGGAAGAAGCAGGCTCCCAGCAGAGGAGCCTGATGCGGGGCTCGATCCCAGAACGCCGGGATCACACCCTGAGCCAAAGGCAGACAGATGCTTAATGACTGAGCCACCCCAAATGAGGCCTATTCTTAAACATATTTCTCTGGACCCCGCGGGCTATTGTCAAGAGCAATCAGGTTTCCCTTGTGGCTGCCTTCCGCCCATTAGCAGACCAGGCATTCCTGGCCGCTGGTTATCTGAGGGGATTTCGGGAGGGGCAGTGTTCCACCCTGAGCAAGCTGGGCGTTCCTAAGGGCTCATGCTCTGACCTTTACGCCGCTAAAGCCTGCAGGGTCACAAACATGTTTTGCTATTATATCTTTAGCATAAGCTCTCGGCCAGGGGCTGCTACAATGTATTATATGTTAATTAATTGAATTTAAATTTTAAAAAATGGAACTGACTTGTGTGTGTTGACTTTTTATCCTGCTACTCTGCTGAATTCATTTATTAGTTTTAATATTTTTTGTGTGAAATCTATAGTATTTTCTGCATTAACGATCATGTTATCTTTGAGCAGGGATTATTTTACATCTTCCTGTCCAATTTGTATGACTTTTATGTCTTTTTCATTCCTAATTGCTATGGCTAGAATTTCCAGTACTATTTTAAATGCAAGTGACAAAGTGGTCATCCTTGTCTTTTTCCTGATCTGAGATGAAAATCTTTCAGCCATTCACCATTGAGTAAGATGTTTGCTGTTTCTTTTCATGTTTTTGTTACATCAAAGTAGTTTCCTTCTGTTCTTAGTTTGTTGAGTATTTTTATCATGAAAGAGTCTTGAATTTTGTTAAATAGTCTTTTCTGCATCAATTGAGATATTTTTTTCCCCTGTATCCTGTTGCTATGGCATAATACAATGATCAGTTTTCATATGTTGAACCATCCTTGCATTCCAGGAATAAATTCTACTTTGTCATGATGTATAATCCCTTAAAATGCTACTGAATTCAGTTTGCTAATATGTTTTGAGGTTTTTTTGTGTGAGTGTTCATGAGAGATACTGGTCTGTAGTTCTGTTTTCTTGTAATGTCTTTGTCTGGCTTTGGTATCAGTGTATTACTGGCCTCAAAGAATGACTTGGGTAGTCTTTGCTCCTCTTCAATTTTTTAAAAAAGCTTGAGAAAGATTAGTATTAGTTCTCCTTTAAATGTTTAATAGAATTCACTAGTAAAGCCATCAGGTCCAGGGCTTTTCCTTGTTGGGATTTTTTTTGTTACTGACTCAATCTCCTTACTAGTAGTAAGTATAGTTTTGTTAGGCTTTGTGTTTTTAGAAATTTGTCTGTTAGGTTACCAATTTGTTTGCATACAATTATTTATATTACTCTCTTATAATACTTTTTATATCTGTGGAATTGGTAGTCCCCACTTTCACTTCTAATTTTAGTAATTTGAGTTTTTTTTTCTTATTCCATCTAGTTTGTCAGTTTTCAAAGATTAACAGATGGTTTTATTCTTTTCTCTATCATTTTTCTGTTCTCTATTTTGTTTGTATCTGTTCTAATATTTACTATTACCTTTTTTATCCTAGCTTTGGGTTTAGTTTGTTCTTTTTTTTTTTTTAGTTCCTTAAATTGTAAAGTTATTTTGAGATCTCTCTTTTTATTGTAAACATTTACAACTCTGATTGCCCTGTCCCTTAGCATTATTTTTTTTCTGTGTCACATAAGTTGTGATATGCTGTGTTTTAATATTTATTCATCTCTTTTTTTTTCTTTCAGTAAATTCCTTAGACTCAATAATTTTTATTGTGCTATCTACAAGTTTATTAGTTCTTTCTTCCACCAGCTCAGATCTGCGTTTGAATTCCCATAGTGTATTTTTCATTGTAGTTATTGTATTTTTCAACTCAAGATTTTTCGTTTGGTTTCTTTATAGGTTTCCTGCCCCTTGGATATATCCATTTTGTTCATATGTTTTTCTTGACTTTAAAAAAAGTTTTATCATATTTATATCTTTGAGCATTTAAGGCAGTTGTTTAAAATCTTTGTCTAATAAATATGCCATTAGGACTTTTTCTGGCACAGTGTCTGTCATTTTTTTTTTCCTTTGAATGGGCCATACTGGTTTCTATGTGGGCCTCATGATTTTTGTCATTGTAGAATGGATATTTGAATCTAATAGTCAAGTCCGAAAATCAGATTCTCTTCATCCAACGGGTTGTTCTTTTGTGTTTTCTATTGTTTCAGCTGTCTCTGTACTGAGGATTAGGCTGAGATGTAAGCTTAAGATCTCAGGTTACTTTCTGATTTCCTCTGTGTGTATAGTTGTTTTTGGATGTCTTCGTTTTTAATGTCTGTCTTCCACAAATGGAATAAGAAAAGTGAAAATTGGGGGAAATGCACTGGCCCTCAAATCTCCTGGATGTCAGTTTAGCTAGAGAAGACAGGGCTTACATCAAGTAAGGTGTAAAAAACTGCTATATCTTGTCTACATCTCATTTATGACAAATGGCATTCAGTAATCAGAGCAGATAGATTCCTGGTGCTTCCTGCTGTGCCATCTTTTCAGAATCCTCTTTCTTATCGTACTATTTTTAAGCTCATTTCTATTTTCATTAAATCAAGCACTGTCGTGATATTAGTGAATAACTCGTTTTATAATGTCATATAAGGAAATGGTTATAATTTATTTATTAAGCATTGTCACCTAGCAAGACTGTTACCTTCTTCATGGTTGTGATTTTAGCTAATTTGTCTTCATAATACCACCATCTGTCATGAGGTAGATGCCAGACAAAAGACAGTTGATTTGAATTTAATGGAAATGAAGAAAGGATGTTTATCATTTACTGCATGACCAGTTCCTCGTATTCCAAAATCATGAGCTTAAAATTAAAAAAAAAAAAATTGTGAACTAGTGAGAAAAGGATCTTATGTTGAAAGAGAACATATTCTTTAGAAAAATCAATTTGGCCATTCTAATTGATCAACTTTATCTGAATAGTTTATGTATTCTTTCAATTTCCTGCATAATTCCTTGACCTCAATTTTCATGCCTCATCATTTAGACTATCTTTTCAATGTACATATGCAGATCAGTACATAAAGTCCCTATGGGAAAAGTAAAGATAAAGGTAAATTTAATACAAAAATAAATAAACAACTGCCCAAAGGTTTCAAAAATCTAAGGCAAAGGTGGATAATGGTGCTAAATTTATCAGTCTATTCATAAATGTAGACTAACAAAACAGATGTTACCACTGATAGACAAAAGGAGAATCAATGCCTGGAGTCAAACCAGAATCTGCCACATTTAAGGCCTTTGTGGAAGTGCATCCAATTAAGCATGTGGGAACATACTGTTTTATGCACAGGTGATACTGCCACTGGATCCAAAGTAAAATTTGACCTTGTCATTAGTGGACCTCATACTGGACATCTTTCAGGTTCAGCTTTGGAAGCAAAACTCAGATGAGTCTCTCTCATAATATGTGGAAAATAGGCTAAGAAATCTTCTAGATTACATCTGATTTGCTCTAATTTGAGAAGTAAATACAATGTCAGTTAACTTATGAGTTATAATTATCAATACATGTTAAAAAGTTGTGTACTAATAGCATTGTAATAGGAAAGAGGGCTCATTATTTGTTGAAATCAAATAATGGAATGGCATTAGAACTTTATTTTTTTTATTAATATTTTTTATTATATTATGTTAGTCACCATACAGTACATCCCTAGTTTTTATGTACAGTTTTCCATGATTCATTACGTGCGTATAACATCCAGTGCACCATGCAATATGTGCCCTCCTTAATACCCATCACCAGCCTATCCCATTCTGCCACCCCCCTCCCCTCTGAAGCCCTCAGTTTGTTTCCCAGAGTCCATAGTCTTTCATTGTCATTCCCCCTTCTGTTTAACCACCCCTTTCTTCTTCCCTTTCTTCTCCTACAGATCTTCCTACTTCTTATGTTATATAAATGAGTGAAACCATACGATAATTGTCTTTCTCTGCTTGACTTATTTCGCTTAGCATTATCTCTTCCAGTCCCGTCATGTTGCAGCAAATGTTGAGAAATCGTTCTTTTTGATGGCTGAGTAATATTCCATTGTATATATGGACCACAGCTTCTTAATCCAGTCATCTGTTGAAGGGCATCTTGGCTCCTTCCACAACTTAGCTATTGTGGACAATGCTGCTATGAACATTGGGGTGCATATGGCCCTTCTCTTCACTATGTCTGTACCTTTGGGGTAAATACCCAGTAGTGCAATTGCTGGGTCATAGGGTAGCTCAATTTTTAACTTTTTAAGGGACCTCCACACTGTTTTCCAAAGTGGCTGTACCAACTTGCATTCACACCAACAGTGTAAAAGGGATCCCCTTTCTCCACATCCTCTCCAACATTTGCCGTTTCCTGCCTTGTCCATTTTTGCCATTCTAACTGGCATAAGGTGGTATCTCAATGTGGTTTTGATTTGAGTTTCCCTTATGGCTAATGATTTTGAACATTTCTTCATGTGTCTGTTAGCCATTTGTTGTATGTCTTCATTGGAAAAGTGTTCATATCTTCTGCCCATTTTTTGATTTGTTTGTTTTTTGTGTACTGAGTTTAAGAAGATCTTGGTAGATCTTGGATACCAGTCTTTTATCTATAGTGTCATTTGCAAATATGTTCTCCCATTCCATGGGCTGCATCTTAGTTTTTTTGACTGTTCCTTGGCTGTGCAGAAGCTTTTTATCTTGATGAAGTCCCACAAGTTCATTTTTTCTTTTGTTTCTCTTGCCTTTGGAGATGTGTCATGAAAAAGTTGCTGTGGCCGATGTCAAAGAGGTTGCTGCCTATGTTCTCCTCTAGATTTTGATGGATTCCTGTCTCACATCGAGGTCTTTTATCCATTTGGAGTTTAACTTTGTGTATGGTGTGAAAGAGTGGTCAGGTTTCATTCTTTTGCATGTAGCTGTCCAATTTTCCCAGCACCATTTATTGAAGAGACTGTCTTTTTTCCACTGGATGTTTTTTCCTGCTTTGTCAAAGATTAGTTGCCCAAAGAGCTGAGGGTTCATTTCTGGGTTCTCTATTCTGTTCCATTGGTCGATGTGTCTGTTTTTGTGCCAGTACCATGCTGTCTTTGTGATCACAGCGTTGTAGTACAGCTTGAAATCCAGAAACATGATGCCCGCAGCTTTGTTTTTCCTTTTAAACAGTTTCTTGTGGATTTGGGGCCTTTTGTGGTTCCACACAAATTTAAGGGCTGTTTGTTCCAGTTCTTTGAGAAATGTCATTAGCATTTTGATCGGGATGGCATTGAAATTGTGATTGCTCTGGGTAGCATAGACATTTTAACTATAGTAATTCTTCTGGGTAGTATGGACATTTTAACTATGTTAATTCTTCCAATCCATGAGCATGGAATATTTTTCCATCTTTTTATGTCTTCCTCAATATCTTTCAAAAGTGATCTATAGTTTCTAGCATATAGGTCCTTTACGTCTCTGGTTAAGTTAATTCCGAGATAACGTATGATTTTTGGTGCTATTGTAAATGGTATGGATTCCCTAATTTCTCCTTCTTCAGTCTCATTGTTCGTGTATAGAAATGCAATTGATTTCTGAGCATTGATTTTTTATACCGCCACATTACTGAATTGCTCTATAACTTCTAATAGTTTGGGAGTGGATTCCTTTGGGTTTTCCATATAGAGTATCATGTCATCTGC
>NC_048219.1:114300671-114355368 GCF_002007445.2 Ailuropoda melanoleuca
GAATGTTGAACCACCCTTGCATCCCAGGGATGAATCCCACTTGGTCATGATGAATAATCCTTTTAATGTACTTCTTGTTGAAAATTTTGGTGTCCATATTCATCAGGGATATCGGTCTGTAATTCTCCTTTTTGATGGGGTCGTTGCCTGGANTGATCTATCACACTGATCAATTTGTGAATGTTGAACCACCCTTGCATCCCAGGGATGAATCCCACTTGGTCATGATGAATAATCCTTTTAATGTACTTCTTGTTGAAAATTTTGGTGTCCATATTCATCAGGGATATCGGTCTGTAATTCTCCTTTTTGATGGGGTCGTTGCCTGGATTGGGGATCAAGGTAATACTGGCCTCATAGAATGAGTTTGGTAGTTTTCCTTCTGTTTCTATTTTTTGAAACAGCTTCAGGAGAATAGGTATTATTTCTTCTTTGAATGTTTGGTAGAATTCCCCGGGGAATCCATCAAGCCCTGGACTCTTGTTTTGGGGGAGGTTTTTGATCACTGCTTCAATCTTTTCATAATTAATCGGTCTGTTTAAATAATCAATTTCTTCCTGTTTCAGTCTTGGTAGTTTATAGGTTTCCAGGAAAGCATCCATTGCTTCCAGGTTGTTTAATTTATTGGCATAAAGCTGTTGATAAAAGTTTCTAATGATCCTTCCTATTTCATTGCTGTTGGTTGTGACCTCTCCCTTTTCATTCATAATTTTATTAATTTGGGTCCTTTCTCTATTCTTTTGGATAAGTCTTGCCAGTGACTTACCGATCTTATTTATTCTTTCAAAGAACTAGCTTCTAGTTCTGTTGTACTGCTCTACTGTGCTCCTGGTTTCTAATTCATTGATCTCTGCTCTAATCTTGATCAACTGCTTTCTTGTGTGTGGGTTAGGCCTGTTCTTCTGTTCCAGCTCCAGCATCTTGAGGTGAGAATATAAAAACTGCATTTTAGATTTTTCTATTCTTTTGAGTGAGGCTTGGATGGCTATGTATTTTCCCCTTAGGACTGCCTTTGCAGTGTCCCGTAGGTTTTGGACCATTGTGTTTTCATTCTTGTTGGTCTCCATAAATTGTTTAAATTGATTTTTAATCTCCTGGTTTATCCATTCATTCTTGAGCAGGATAGTTCTTAGTTTCCAAGTGTTTGAGTTTCTTCCAAATATTTCCTTGTGATTAAGTTCCAATTTCAAAGCATTGTGGTATGAGAATATGCAGGGAATAGTTTCAGTTTTTTGATATTGGTTGAGACCTGTTTTGTGACCCAGTATATGATCTATTCTGGAGAACGTTCCATGTGCATTTGAAAAGAATCTGTGTTCTGTTGTACTGGGGTTTAGTGTTCTTTATATATCTATGAGGTCCATCTGGTCTAGTATGTCATTCAAAGCTCTTATTTCTTTGTTGATTTTCTGCTTAGGTGATCTGTCTATTGTTGAGAGTGGAGTGTTGAGGTCCCCTACTATTAACATATTTTTATCTATATGTCTCTTTATTCTGGTTAAGAGTTGGCTTGTGTATCTTGCTGCTCCCCTGTTGGGGGTGTAAATACTTATAATTGTCATATCCACTTGTTGGATACATCCTTTAAGAATAATATAGTGCCCTTCTGTATCTCTAACTACAGTCTTTAGTTTAAAATCTAATCTGTCTGATATGAGAATTGCTGCCCCAGCTTTCTTTTGAGGTCCATTGGCATGAGAAATGGTTTTCCATCCCTTCACTTTCAGTCTGGATGTATCTTTAGGTTCAGGATGAGTCTCTTGTAGGCAGCAAATGGGTGGGTCATGNCTTTCTTTTGAGGTCCATTGGCATGAGAAATGGTTTTCCATCCCTTCACTTTCAGTCTGGATGTATCTTTAGTTTCAGGATGAGTCTCTTGTAGGCAGCAAATGGGTGGGTCATGTTTTTTTATCCAGTCTGGAACCTTGTGGCATTTTCTGGGATCATTTAGGCCATTCACATTGAGAGTGATTATTGAGAGAGATGATTTTAATGATGTCATGTTGCCTGTAAAGTCTTTGTTTCTATAGATTGTAAATATCTGGTCTGTATCCCTCTTGGGGCCTTTTTACTTGTAGAACTCCCTTAATATCTCCTGTAGGGCTGGTTTCATGGTTATGAAATTGGTCAGTGACTGGTGATCTTGGAAGGTCCTTATCTCTCCATCAATTCTGAATGACAGTCTTGCTGGATAAAGGATCCTTGGCTGCATGTTTTTTCTCAGATAGAGCTTTAAAAATGCCCTGCCAACCCTTTCTCTCATTCCAGGTCTGTGTAAACAGGTCTGACATAATTCTGATATTTTTGCCTCTGTATGTGAGAAATTTCTTTGCCCTGGCCGTTTTCAATACTGTATCCTTGGATCTAATATTTGCGAATTGCACTATGATGTGATGTGGCGTATGTTTGTCATGGTTGAACTTGGGAGGGGTCCTCTCTGCCTCTTGGACATGAATGCTTTTTCCTTTGCTAGATTAGGGAATTTTTCAGCTACAAGTTGTTCAAATATCTCTTCTAGATGTCTCTCTTCTCCGCCCCCTCGGGGATGCTGATGATTCTGACATTGGAACATTTCATTGAGTCAGTAATCTCCTGTAACCTACATTCTTGAGATTGGATTTTTTTGAGCCATGTTTCTTTTTTAACTTCCTCTTCTACCATCCCATCCTCCAATTCACTAATTCATTCTTCTGCCTCATTCATCCTGGCCATCAGAGCATCTAGTTTTGACTGCATTTGATTCATAGCATTTTTAATTTCTGTCAGATTCACTCTCATTTCCGCCCTTAGAGATTCTATATTCTCGTTAATATTTTCATTAAAATTTTTTTCAAGCCTACACATCATCTTGACCATTGTTACTCTGATTTCCATTTCCGATAATTTGGTTATATCCATATCCATTAGTTCTGTGGCAGAGGCCACAGACTCATTGTCTTTTCTTTGCTGGGGGGTATTTCTCCTTCTTGTCATTCTGATGAGGAGAGGTTGCAGGGTTGCCCAGAGCCCACATTATTGACCAGGACCCAGGCAGTGTGCACTTGTTTTATATGGACCTTAGGGATGTGGGTTCTTGATTTTTCAGCCTGCCTTCTGGGAGAGGGGCCTGCTGCTCTGATATTCAGGCAACCCTGTTTGGGTAGAGTCTCTCTGTCCCCTGTGAGGGGGGATGGGGATGGGCACAATGTGAGCCGGTATTTCCAGGCTTTTGTTCTCTGGCGGCTTTCCCTGTCGGTTTTCTGTGGCTCTTCTGAGAGTCAGAGCAGCAGTGGCCGAATCCCAGGCTCCGTCTCAGAACAGAGAGATCGCAGTCCGCTCTCCACTGAGCTCTCTTGGCCTCTTTAAGTCTGTTTCTGTTGGTGCTGTTAAAACCCTGCAGCGTCCCGGGTCATGCACCCCACAGCTGGTGTCCCAGCCCTCACTTCCAAGGCCAGCACTTCTTTGTCCTTTGTGTTTCTAACACCGCCAGCCGCCCCCGGTTCCTGCACGTGCTCCCAAGCTCTCTGTTTCAGTGTGTTTGTGCGCATTCCGGAGCGCTGGTTTTCAGACTGGTTACGCGCGCGCTCCCAAGCTCCCGGTATCAGTCCAGTTCCAATGAGCGCTCTGAAGCTCCGGGTTTTCAGTCAGGTCATGTGAACCCTCCCGAGCTCTCGGTTTCAGTCTAGTTTGAGTGTGCACTCCAGAGCTCCAGTTTTCAGTTTGGTCGTGCAGGCTCCAGAGCTCCTGTTTTCAGTCTGGTCGCATGCACTTTCCCAGGCTCACGGTCTCAGTCTGCTGTCTTGCAGGTGCCGGTCCTCTAGTCCAGCCACTACACAGTGTAGGTGGCTACTGCTTCCCAGCGCCCAAGCAGGGTGCTCCCTCCCCCTTCCACTTATCTTCCGGTATCTGTGCACGGATTCACAGCTCCCCACTTTGTACCTCAAAACTCAGCCCTGGAGATGTTTGTTTGTGGAGATCCAGATGTGTCTTCCTGCATCTCAGGCTGCTTCCTTGGGCTTTCAGGCTGGTCTGGTACCTATCCAGCTCGACTCAGGGGACCAGCTGAAAAAGGGGACCCCTACTCTTCTGCCATCTTAACTCCTCCCTGGTATTAGAACTTTAAAAGACATTGCCAAAACATGTTTGGGCTCCTGAAGATGCCACCTCTCTAGGTTTATTACTCAAACTGAAGAACTCCTGCTTGAGCTAAGGTACTTACTCATTCGCTGCACCTTGATTTGCTTTTCTCTTAATTGAGCTCAGCATGAGGTAAGACTTTATAAGTAATGTACATGCTGCCCTTTTTAAACCTAGACTTTTATAATATCTATTACCCTGGAATCATTTTTCCTAATCCTGGTGTTTGAACAGGTTAGGGGAAGAAGTAGTAGCTGGAAAAAAGAATAAAAGAAGTCAGCGCTCTAGACAAAGTCAGCGCTCTAGTTCTTCAAACTGAAGAACTCCTGCTTGAGCTAAGGTACTTACTCATTCGCTGCACCTTGATTTGCTTTTCTCTTAATTGAGCTCAGCATGAGGTAAGACTTTATAAGTAATGTACATGCTGCCCTTTTTAAACCTAGACTTTTATAATATCTATTACCCTGGAATCATTTTTCCTAATCCTGGTGTTTGAACAGGTTAGGGGAAGAAGTAGTAGCTGGAAAAAAGAATAAAAGAAGTCAGCGCTCTAGACAAAGTCAGCGCTCTAGTTCTTCAAACTGAAGAACTCCTGCTTGAGCTAAGGTACTTACTCATTCGCTGCACCTTGATTTGCTTTTCTCTTAATTGAGCTCAGCATGAGGTAAGACTTTATAAGTAATGTACATGCTGCCCTTTTTAAACCTAGACTTTTATAATATCTATTACCCTGGAATCATTTTTCCTAATCCTGGTGTTTGAACAGGTTAGGGGAAGAAGTAGTAGCTGGAAAAAAGAATAAAAGAAGTCAGCGCTCTAGACAAAAACTAAGCCAAAGAGAACTTGTTACGTGAACCTCTTCCCCTTCTTAACTTGGCAAGCTGCAGTATACCCAAAAGGTGGCAAACTTCAGTTAATAGTTCTTGCAATCTCCATTAAAAGAGGAGCAAGGCCACTTCTATTGGGGAGTAGGCACACTTTCAAATTCTAGAAAAACAAAATGCCTGGTATTCATATTGCACAACACAAAACAGTCCTAATAGTCACACATTTCTGGGTTTGATTGTACTTTAAGCTTAACCATAATACACAATGTCTAAACAGAATTTGAAGTGAGTGCCAATGCTTATCATGTTAGTATTATAGTTGTAGGTGACTTACTGTTGAGCTGTATCTGTGGTACGGGGGAAAAAAAAGGTTTCTCTTATAGCCCATAAGATTATAAACAAATATTTTAAATATTTTTTGTACTCTAAGCCCCTTCTTTTCATTTAATTTTTGTTTCCTATATTTAGTAAGTGTAATGTCAAATTTTCCAACTAATAACCTTGATTTCTGAAAAGCCAGTCCAGGCCTAGCAGTTGTTTAAAGACAATTACCATACCTTTAGTATGAACACAGCTGATGGACATTTTTAAATAGAATTTTAATTATTTGCTATAATATGTGATTTCTTATCAATACTGATAGAAAAATGTGAATTATACTTATTTTAGAGAATTGGAATAGAAATGAACATAATGAGAAATCTTTTTCTGTTATTCAATTTAGAAATACATCAATAAATGTTAAAAGCCATTCTGACAGTGAGATTTTAATAAAAGTAAATATGACTAAATATGGAAATATAAGAAAAAATCCCTCAGATTTATGATAGTTTTCCTCATGGATAATTGAAAATGATATGTACAACTCATTATTACTATTATTACAATTTTTAAGGAAAAAGTACTTAAATAAACCCTAAAAGTAAATGAGGTATAACACTTCAGCCTGTCCGTTCAACTGGTGGATTCATATACACATGAATGGTGACTTTTTAAAAATAAAATTACATGACTAATTCTTTCTCACCACTTCAGTAGTTAGTGATGCTAGCCCTAGCCTCTGAACTAAAATCAACCCATTTAATGAAATGCTTACTTAAACACCAAAGTCATTATTATGTATGTAACAGTTTGGAAATACTGCAGTACACTTGGAAAATGCCCAGCACCAGTGAATCAATTTTCTATCTGCCTTGTAAAAACAACTTCTGTTTTATTGCTTTTTGGAAACAGAATTGAAGCAATACTTCACAAAAGCCATTAAACAGAACTTGTGACATAAAATATAAGACTTCAGACTAAACTGCATCATTTCTCGGTTCCTTTTGAACACCTAATGGCAAAATGGAAACTGATTAGACTATTCATATGTTCACATTCTCTGTTATGATATCTGATAGCTTCAAATTAAAAAGTTGATTTGTAAAATGAGATGATGGTACAATTGAACAATCAACTTCATAAACAGTGTTCTGCTGAGTAATGCAGATTTTTAATTGGTCGAATAAAGTAGCATTTAGTGCTAGAAAATATGGACGATAGTCTATAATTAGAAAAATTAACACAAAGATAATTCTTATATAACAGCAACACATTAAATATTTAACCATGAGGAAAGTTAAACGATTTTAAACTGGTGAATGAAGGGGAAGTTCTTTGGGAGTTCTTCAAGGTTTACTTTTTTTTTTTTTAATAGTTCATTTGGGACAGAGATGGCAATTTCATACTGTTAATATTGCAAAAGTTACGGTAGGGAGGAAAATGAGCAGTATCCTTTGATTTTATACCGTGTTCTAAAAGAGCAAAATAAATATTAGGAAGGTATAGGTTTGTTAAAAATACATTACTCCTATTGTTTTTTTCTAATATTCACTGTGGTTGAAAAATATTTTAATTAGAAAGATATGTATTATGTTTATATTGCATTTTATCATGTATCATGGTTTCTAAAACCTTGAAAACGTAATCAAGGTTGTGATGAGTTCTTTCATTGCCACTGGAACAGAGGCAGAAGAATTCCAAATAGCTACGTGGGTCTATGGAGCATGTTAAGCAATAGGCATACTGCAAAAATTAGAATTAGTGTCAGTCTTATTTAAAAGCTTTCTTGTTCATCTTTGCAACTCTGTATTGTTGGCCAAGAATAAATCATGAATCTCCTCAACACTCCTGTGAAGTAGCTGAGCAAGAAGACATAAAGAAAGTGATAAAGAAGTTAGAAGATTTTGATTGGACTGATGCATTAATATGCACTTAAATGAAGACAAGAACAAACTTTATTCAAATAAAAAATGTTTCTGTTATAGCAGGGTAACGATCAATTCTAGACTAAAAGGTTTGGCCCAAAGTAAATATAAATAAATAAATTTCTAAAAATCCATCACCGCTTGGATCAAAACTATATATTTTTTTTTCTAATCAGTGGGAAATAAAGACCCATGATTAAATACCACATAAGATATAAAAGAATTATTTTATTAAAAAATCGTTAGTTGGATTCTAACAAGAAAAGTGACTTTAAGAATTTGCAATAAGTAGGGGCACCCGGGTGGCTCAGTCGTTAAGCGTCTGCCTTCAGCTCAGGGTGTGATCCCAGAGTCCTGGGATCGAGCCCTGCATCGGGCTCCCTGCTCTGCTGGGAGCCTGCTTCTTCCTCCCCCACTCCCCCGGCTTGTGTTCCCTCTCACTGGCTGTCTCTCTCTCTCTGTCAAATAAATAAATAAAATCTTAAAAAAAAAAAATTTGCAATAAGTAAATGTAACGCAGAGAATTGATGACACTGAGTTCAGATATCAAACAAATGAGAGTGATATAACATATTAATCAACAACATTAAGAAGACATGGTTACTATAACACTGGAAGGAAAGCAGGATTAGATAGTATTACCAGTTCCTGGAAGTAAAAGTCACCCAAAAAAGCTGAGACCAGAGTAGTTGGTGTGTGAGAACTGAAGCCATGGAGTACACAACAGCTTTATCCCCCAAAGCAGAGGAAGAGGGGGAAAATATATTGGTTCCTTTCTCTTTCCCAACGTCTAAAACTGTCAAAGCCTCCCATAGTCATACCCAGCCAGAAACCAACTATTATAGGAGCAGTCTTTAGGATTTAGCCTACTTTTAATGCAGAAGAGTGTAGAGAGGGGTAAGTGAAAATCCGAGAGGAAACATAGACCAAACCAGTATATATTTCCAAGATACACCATCAGAGTTAACTGTGTCAATGATGAACATCTTAAAACTATTTTACTATAAGGAAGAAAATGCCATAAACTCTACCTTCTTCCTCATTTGATTAATGTATGAAAGAGTAGATGTTTACTAAGAGTGCATGAGATCTGCAGAAGTCCACTATTATCTTTGATATATGTGTTTTCCTTATTTATAAGCTATAAGTTGCCCAACAGTTGTGTGTGTGTGTGCACGTTTCCACATTTTTAATTTAAGATAATTTAACTTTAAAAAAATATTTTATTTATTTATTTGTCAGAGAGAGAGAGAGAGAGCACAAATGGGGAGCGGCAGGCTGAGGGAGAAGCAGGCTCCCCACTGAGCAAGGAGTGTGATGTGGTACTGTTCCCAGGACCCTGGGATCATGACCTGAGCTGAAGGCAGATGCTTAACTGACTGAGCCACCCAGGCATCCTGATAATTTAACTTTTATAGGCATACATGTGGTGGTATCTCCTCACTGTAATTTTTAAACAAAAAATATAAAGGATCCTCTGTGAATGTTAAGGCAGATTGGATTTTTAAAACCTATTCTTATTCAAAAAAATCTATGTCATTAAACCACACTAAAAACAGAGTTGGTATTATGTCAAATATTTTAATTAGAACTTTCTGAGCCAGAGGAAGTCAAATTATGCCCTATTGGCCTTCTCTCACATCATCTCATGAGAATATAAAAAGAATGAAATAGTTATTTCCCATGGGCCCCACACCAAGGGTAAACAGATTTCACAGAGTCTCACTCAGAAAAAGAAGATAGAGAATGGGGTAAAACAATAACAACAAAAACTATTGAAGGAATGGTTAAAACCTCAAATCTCATAAAAACAATGCAGATCCAAGAATCTCAACAAGCCTATATAGGATAAATACAAACGTATCCACACCTAGACAAATAGCAAACAGTTGAAAGCCAAAAACAAACAACAAATCTTGACACAGGAAGAGAGAAACAACTCATTAAGGTATGGTGAAACATCAAAATGAATAATATATGACATTTTGTTAGAAACAGGAGAAGGCAGTAGACTAATGTATTTATAGGGCAGAAAGAAAAATATGTCACTGAAGAATCTTGTATCCAACAAAAGCATTCTTCAAAAATGTTGGGAAAATAGAAATATTTTCTATAAGCAAAGAATGAAATCTGTGGCTAACAGACTTGCCTTACAGGAAATACTAAAGGAAGTTCTTTATGAAGAAAGAGAATGAAACCAGCCACTAATTCAAATTTTTAGTAAGAAGTGAATAATATTAGAAAATTTGATACATGGGTTAACATTACTAACTCCATAATTATATATATTTTTACATTTCTTCTTTTAACTTTTACAGAAGGAAATAGGATTATATAAAACAATTATTATAATACTGTACTATTGGTTTTTGTAAGCATACTTAATATGTAATATGTAATACAATAATAACACAAAGAGGGAGAGGAAATGGAGTTATACTGGAGGAATTAATAGTTGATAGGAATATGCGGTAGGTTATAATATATGAAAATGCCTATTATAACCTCTAAATCAACTACAAAGAACAAAAGTTTAGTGAAAAAATCAGTAGAGTAACTAAAAATGTACATTGTTTAACACAAAAGAAGATAGAAACAGAAGAGTAAAGACAGAGTAGACCTATAAAAACAAACAGGAAAATGGTAGCTGTAAACAAAACCGTATTTGTAGCAATATTAATTAGTGACAGTATTAGTGACACTACAATATTGGTGGTGACAGTATATCAGGAATATAACACAATTATAAAATCTGTGTGCCTAAAAACAGAAACCCAAAATATATGGGGGAAAAATGACAGAATTGAAAGGAGAAATAGGTATTTCAACAATAATAGTTGGAGAGTCAGTATCCATTCTCAATTATTGCTAAAACAAATAGAAAATCAGGAATTTAGAAGACTGAACAACACTATCAATAAACTTAAGCTAACTGACTCCACCGAACAATCCCAGCGTCCTCCTTGTTAAAAACTCATGGAAAATTCTCCATGACTAACCATATGCTGGGTCACAAGTCTCAACAAACTTAGTGTAGAGTATGTTTTTTACCCACAGTAAAATTAACTTGGAAAGCAACAACAGATAAGCCCGGGCAATCACCAAAGGTTTGGAAATTAAATGACACATCTAAATAACATCGATCAAAGAAAAAATCATAAGAAAATCAGAAAATATTTTGAACTGAATTAAAATGAAAACATACCAAAATTTATGAGAAGCAGTTAAATAAGTACTTAGAAATAAATTTGCACCTTTAAATTAAACATCCACATCAAAAAGAATGAAAGTCTCAAGTCAACCACCTAAGCTTTTACCTTAAGAAACTAGAAAAAGGGAACAAATTAAACCTATAGCAAGCAGAAGGAAATTAATAGAAAAAAAATAGAGAAGAAATGACTGAAATAGAAATACAGTAAAGCAATAGAAAATTCTTGAAAGCAAAAGTTGATTCCTTGAGGAGATCAACAAATTGACAAATCTTTAGCTAGACTAACAAAAAAAGCCAAAAACAAAAATTAGTATAATCAGTTATAAAGGAGAAGATATCATCAAACATACTCCCATATGCATCACGGAAGTCCTAGAAGTGGGAGAGAAAAGGACAGAGAGACTATATGAAGAAATAATGACTAAAAACTCCCCAAATTCCATAGAAGTCGTGTATGTAAACATGCAGAAATCTCAATGAACTTCAAGTAAGGTGAACTTTGAGATTCACACTGAAACACATTATAATCAAACTTTCAAAAGCTGAAGATACAGAGTGACTCTTGAAAGCAGCAAGAGAGAACCAAATTGTCACATACAAGGGATTCTCGATAAGATTATTAGCAGATTTCTCATCAGGAACTTTAGATTCTCATCATAAGAAAAAATATAGCTTTATGAGGTGATGGATGTTGACTAAATATATTGTGGTAATGTATAGAATGTATAGAACATTCTATCCAACACAGAATACACAGTGTTCTCAAGTGTACATTGGAAATTTTCCAAGACCATATGTTAGACCCCAAATTAAATTTCAAGATTGAAAATGACTAACTATATTGTGGTAATCATTTATCAATATATACATATATCAAATCGCTATGTTGTACACCTTAAACTTATACCATGTTGTATGTCAGTTTTGTCTTAGTAAACTGGAAAAAATGAAACACGAATAAGAAGATAAACTTTGGACATCAGAAGACAGTGGGATTTTATATTCAAAGTGATAAAAGAAAAAATATGTGAACAAAGAATCCATTATGTCCATTATCGGCAAAATTGTCTTTTGAAAGTAAGGGAGAAATTTAGGCAATCCGTGATAACCAAAAACGGCAGGAGTTTATGACCAGTAGACCTGCTCTGCAAGAAATGCTCAAGGGAGCCTTACATGGTGAAATGAAATGACATTAGACAGTAACTCAAGGCTATATGGAGAAATAAAGATCTCAATAAAGGTAAATACATGAACAATTATAAAATCTAATGTTGTTGTAATAATGGTTTGTAACGGCAGTTTTTGTTTTCTACATGATTTAAGAGACAAATACATTTAAAGAAAACAGTTATTAGGGTAAAAGCTAGTATTACTGTAACTTTGGTTTGTAGCTCTAAATTCTGTGTTCTATATAATTTAAAAGACTAATGCATTTAAAAGAATTAATAGTTTATGGTTTGGGGACACACAATTTATAAAGATATAATTTTGTGACATCAACAACTTAAAGGGGAGGGAATGGAGCAGTAAAAGAACAGAGAATGTGTATGTTATGGAAGTTAAGTTGGTATTAATTTCAATTACAGAGTTAAAACTTTAAGATGTCAATGTAATACCCATGGTAACCACAAAGAAAATAGCTATAGAAGAAATACAAAAGAAAATGAGAAAGGAATTTAAGCATTTCACTACAAAAATAAAGCTAAACACAAAGGAAGACTGTAATTCAGGAAATGGGGAACAGAGAAACTATAGGGCCTATAGAAAACAAATAGCACAATGACAAAGTTAAGTTCTTTATCAATAATTTAAGCATAAATGTATTAAACTCTCCAATCAAAAGATAGAGTTTGGCAGAGTGGATAAAATATATAACCAACTGTATGTTGTTTATAAGAGATACAGTGAAGATCCAGAAACACAACGAAGTTGAAAATGAAAGGATGGAAAAAGACATTTCATCCAGATAGTAACTAAAGAGAGCAGAGGTGGCTATGCTAGTATCAGACAAATCAACTGCAAATCAAAAAAAAGCTTATAAAAGACAAAGGAGGACATTATATATTAATAAAATAATCAATACAGCAAGAAGATATAACAATTATAAACATTTACACAGCTAATTACAAGTCATTAAAATATATGAGCAAAAACTGACAGAACCAAAGGGAGAAAGTTCTATAAAAATCATTGGAGACTATTCCACTCACAATAATGGATAGCACAACTAGAAGAAGTATGGAGATAGAGGACTCAACAACACAATTAATCAAGTAGTTCTAACAGAAATGTATAGAACATTCTATCCAACAACAGAATACACAGTGTTCTCAAGTGTACATTGGAAAATTTCCAAGACCATATGTTAGACCCCAAATTAAATCTCAAGATTGAAAATGATAGATTTCATTAAAAGTATTCTGACCAATGCAGGACAATGTTAGAAATCAATAACAAAAGGTAAACTGGAAAATTCATAAAACTGTAGAAATTAAACACTTTTAAACAACCAATGAATCAAAGAAGAAATCACTAGGAACATTAGAAAATTCAGACACAACATACCAAAACTTAGGTGACTCGGGAAGTGGTGCTAAAGGGGAAATTTGTTAACTATATATTTACGTTAAAAAACAATAAATAGACAAAATCAACAATCTAACTTTACAACCTAAAGACTAGAAAAAAGAACAAACTAAACCCAAAACTTGAAGAATTAAAAAAATAATAAATATTAGAACAGAGAAGCAAAATAGAGAATAGACAATAGAGAAAATCAGTGCAACCAAAAGTTGGTTCTTTGGGAAAATAAACAAATTTGACAAACCTTTAGCTTAAATGGAGTATGTAAGAAAGAGAAAATTACTAAAATCAGAAATGAAAGTTTGGAATTGGCAATGATTTTTCGGACTATGATGACAGAAGTATAGGTAATAAACAAATTGAACTTATAAAGTTTTTTTTTTTTAATTTGTACATCAAAAGACATTGTTGACAGAATAAAAAGACAATCCACAGGATGGGAGAAAATATTTGCAAAACATATACATGATAACAGAGTGATATCTAGAATGTATAAAGAACTCCTAAACCTCAACAACAAAATACAAATCATTCAAAATAGGCAAAGGACCTGAATAGACATTTCTCCAAAGAATGTATACAAAATGACTCACTAAGCACATGAAAAGATGCTAAACATCATTTATCATTAGGGAGATGCAAATCAAAATAGATATGAGATAACACCTCATACTGGTTAGGATGACTATTATTAAAAACAAAAACAAACAGGCACCTGGTGGCTCAGTTGTTAAGCGTCTGCCTTCAGCTCAGGGAGTGATCCCAGGGTCCTGGGATCGAGCCCCACATTGGGCTCCGTGCTCTGCTGGGCGCCTGCTTCTTCCTCTCGCACTCCCCCTGCTTGTGTTCCCTCTCTTGCTGGCTGTCTCTCTATCAAATAAAAAAAAATCTTTAAAAATAAATTAATTAAAAAAACAATAAGGGTCAGAATTTAGAGAAATTAGAAACTTTGGTGAGAATGTAAAATGTACAGCCACTTTGGAAAACACTATGGCAATCCCTTTAAAAATTAAAAGTTGAATTACTATATTATCCAGTCATTCCTCTTCTGGTTATATACCCAGAGTAATTGAAAGCAGTCTCAAAGAGATATTATCCCATTTTTATAGCAGTATTATTTATAGTGTCTCAAACATGGGAGCAACCCAAGCAACTTGATGAATGAATGATTAAACAAAGTGTGGTATATAAATTCAATGGAATATCAGCCTTAAAGAAGGAAGAAAGTTCTGTAATATGCTGTGATATGAATGAAACTTGAGGATGTTATGCTAAGTAAAATATGCCAGTCACAAAAAGAGAAATACTGTATGATTTCACTTATATGAGGTATTTAAGAGCAGTCAAAATCATAAAAACAGAAAATATCATGATGGTTACCAGGAGCTGGGGGAAGGGGAGAATGGGGAATTATTTTTTAATGGGTATAGAGTTTCAGTTTTACAAGTTGAAAAGAGTTACAGGGATGGATGATGATGGTTGAACAATAATGTGAATGTACTCAGTACAACCAAACTATACACTTAAAAATGGTTGAGAGGGCAATGTTTTGTGTATATTACTACAATTTAAAAAAGCACAAGGTTCTACTACACATCCACTATAATCACTTTAATAGAAGAATACAAAATATCAAATGTTATGAAAACATGGAGACACTCTAATCTTTATGTATTAGAGATGGAAATATAAACTAGCATCAGCCCTATGGAAAACAGTTGGATGGTTGCTTAAGAAGTTAAATATAGTTTTACGCTATGTCCCAAATTTTACTCCTAGGTATCAAGCCAGGAGAAACAAAAATATATGTCCGTGTAACAACATGTACAGCAATATTCATAGAAGCGTTATTAATAACAGCCTGCAACTGGGAACAATCCAAATATCAATTAGCTGGTAAATAAAACCAAATATGGACTCCTATTAGGCAATTAAATAGAAATATTTCTCCAACGAGGACATACAAATGGCCAATAAGCATATGAGAAGATGCTCAACATCACTAATCAGGGAAATATGAAAATCAAAACCACATTAAGATATCAGTGCCCCTAGTAGGATAGCTGTTATCAAAAATTCAAAGGACAACAGATGTTAACAAGGATGTGAAGAAATTAGAATCCTTGTATCCTTGTAGGGTAAATGCAAAAATGATGCAACTGCTTTGAAAAATAGTATGGTGGTTCCTCAAAAAATTAAAAATAAAACCTGTGATATGATTTAGCAATCCCATTTATGGATTTTCATCCAAAATTATTGCAATTAGGATCTCAAAATCATATTAGAGCTCTCATGTTCATTGCAGCCCTATTCACAACAGCCAAAATGTGGAAACAACCTGAACGTCTTTGGGTGGATGAATGGATAAAGAAAATGTGGTGTCTACACATACAATGGAATGTTTTTCAGTCTTAAAAAAGAAGGAAATCCTGAAATATACAACAATATAGATGAACCTTGAGGATGTTGTGCTAAGTGTAATCCATTACAGAAGGAAAAATATTGCTTGATATTATCCAAAGTAATCACTCACAGAAGCAGAGAGTTTAATGGTGGTTGTCGGGCTGGGGGAGGGGCAGATGGGGAGTTGCTCATCAACAGGTATAGAGTTTCAGTTCTGCAGGAAGAATACGTTCAGAAACCTATTGGACAAAATTGTTCCTGTAGTTAACAATACTGTACTGTGCATGTAAAAATCTATCAAGATCAATCTCATGTTAACTGTTCTTAACACAATAAAAAATTTTAAAGGAACAAAAACTGAAACATGCTTATATTATTTTTCTTTTGATGCTGTAACACATTACTATAAATTTAGTGGTTTAAAACAACAGAAATTTACTGTCTTAGAGTTTATGGAGGTCTTCTGAATGGTATCTGAATTGGGTCTCACTGGGCTAAAATTCACAGGGCTATTGAAATTCCTTTCTGAAGAATCTAGGGGAGAATCTGTTTTCTTCTATTTTCTAGCTTTTAAGAGTTTGCCCTTATCTCTCCTTGTGATCTTCCATCTTCAAAGCCAGTGATGACCCATGAAATCTTTTTCACATCCTCACTTTGACTCTTCTTTCTCCCTCTTTCTCACTTGAGGACCCTTATGATCACATTGGAACTACTGGATAATGCTGAAAATTTTCTCTATTTCAAGGACAGCTGATTAGTAAATTCAATTTTATGTGCTACCTTAATTCTCCTTTTCCATGTAACATAAAATAAGCACAGGTCTTGGGAATTAGGATATGGATATCTTTGGGAGGCAATTATTCTCTCTACCACAATGCTACAACATGGATGAACCTTAAAAGTATTACACTAAGTGAAAGAACCCATATGTAGAGTCTACTTATTACATTATTCCATTTATATGAAATACCTGGCAAAGGCAAATTTGTAGAGAAATAGCAGCTCCTCAGTGTCTTCCTAAAGATAGAATTATGTAACTATCACCATAATCCAGTTTTAGAACATTTTCATAATTCAAGAAAGTTCCCTCATACTCATTTGTGGTTAAACTCCATTCATATTTCTATTAACTTTAAATGATTTAATTATATACTTAGCAATTGGTGTATTTTATGGTTTGTACGTTAGACCTCAATCAGACTTAAAATATAGAGGTACATATTGAAGAAGGCAGAAGTTTGTCTTAAAGAATTAAACAATACACCATTCCTGCAAGAAAGTTATTTGTGACAGATTTGAAAGAAATGAGGTAGATTAGAAATCTCATGTCTTAAAGTATAGTTTTCATATCAAACATAAGATAAGGCCAATTGTTTTTTATAAATTTATATATCTGATTGTTTATAAATGTTGAGAGGAAGTTTTTTGGTTTTTGTTTTGTGTTTTGTTTTGTTTTGAACCGTAATGAAGGAATAATCTCTTGCCCTAGTTCTGTAAATCATTTAACAAAAGCAAGGAAGGTCACTTGAGAATACAATATGCCAAAGATTTCCACTTCCAGAAAACAATGACAATGACATTTAATCTTTGAACATTTATGTTGAAATTTCTTTCAAGCATTTTAAGAACTCTGCTTCTGAAATTCTTCAATATGGAATAGCAATGAATAGGCAAATAGGAAACTAAGGATGTAGTGATAGGACTAAAGAAATCAATGTAATGTAAGGAAATGTTTTTATTCACACATAAATTACTGTATTTAGCACCATGTATCACAAATCCCAATTTACTTTTTTGTAACCTAAATTAATTCTTTAAAATCAACTTTTATATTACATTTTCTCTTTTTCTTAGGGTGGGGGGAAGTTGTGACCATCCTTTCAACAAAACACAAATCCCCAAAGGAGTTCTTTAGCCCTTTGTAATTTACAAACATCCAAGGAACTCGAGAGCATCAATCTACTCTTCTAAGAGGTTACTCTAGTCACAGCCACTGGCAGCTCTCCAAGCCCTACAGGCTAGCATAGAGCAGAAGGCTACATCTCCAAGGACCTGAAAACTCTCCTTAAGAGCTGAGTGTCTTGGTTGCACAGTCATTACTGGGAAAGTTGAGGCAGTGCCCATGCAGTCCCCCGAGATTTCACTCCCACTCATCACTTAGAGGACTCAAACACATCCTATAAGCAAGTCTGCCAATGCTCCAGGATTCAAAAGCAAACAAAGGGAATCTGGCCCTGATTTGTGGAGAGTCAGTATTGTAAATCTTCCTCCTTTTCTTTTCCCGTAGCATTTGGGTATCTCTGTGATAAAATGTACACTTTTACATGTGGAATTTAAACATGTATGTAAAATGTCTCAATATTGCAAGAGGGTAATATGTATTTTAATCATATCATCAATGCCTGTTTACCAAGTCATGCCTTTGTTCTTTTACAAGAGAACAGTTACCTTTGAAAGTGACCTGAGGCAGTGAAAATTAATCATTTGGGGGACAATAGAAAGTGCAATAATTAATTTCATACTAGTTTTTTTAAAGTTGGCTCAGTCTCAAATTAAACTAGAAAAAAACATCAGAAAGGTTTCTTTTGATCTCTTTCTCCTCTCTAAAAAAAAACCTATGGAAATGGGTTTTATATTTTAATAAACACTGCTAGCATTTTCTACTTTTTGTAGAAATACATAAGGTTAAGGAACTCATTTGTTTTTAAAGTGTTGAAATACAAAAATAAATAAATAAAATTATTCAAACTCATAGCTAATTTCAAAATGATTGTAAACTGAATGCCAAAATAAGGAGATAACTCTTCACATAAAAAGGCTAATCATGGTTAATTGTTTTCCTATTCCTTTTGATGATAATAGCCATTTTAAACTCATTTTAAGTATGTAGATGTAATATGCAATTACCTTAAGACTCAGCATTCCAAAACTCAAACAAAAGACTAAGATAACATGAGCACTGTTTATTGGTAAGGCTGCCAACCAGTTTCATTTTCAAAGGAAAAATAAGTGTGTAGCTGTAATCCAATCTTGTTTACATGCACATATTTTCACTTTGTGTGTGCTGATACAATGACTATATCTAAATCAACCTCTTTACTGTTGTACAAAGCAATAGGTGGCTGTCATTACTGTCTGGAAATTTTTGAAGTCATAGCACTCAAATCACAAAGCATTTAATTCCAAATCTTTTTTTTTTTTCTTGTAGGTGAAAAATGTGATCCACTGGACATTATATATATGAAAAAAATAGTCTTCTTAAGATCAAGCTTGGGGGACTTGTATATTTGATTCCTTGACTATACAAGAAATTGAGAATCCCTCTTTGTAAGATGTAAAATGAAAGTATGGAGTTAACTTTTGGCTTTCATGTAAGTTGGTGTCAGTGAAAGAGCTTGTCTTACGTTCAATCTGTAGATTCTGTAGCCTTTAAAATAATACTGGGAGGATAAGGCAGTATAGAATTCTATGAAAGGGAGTGTCAACTTTCCCACAGAGTAACCATCTTTTCATAGAAATATCAAGATAGGTCTGTGCCACTATTGCTTTACATGTGAAGAACATGCTCTTCAAACCTATTCCCTCTCTGTTATTGTTATTATTGCTCTGTCTTCTTAGACAGCCTTGACTCCTTAGCAGTTATTTCAGTGATCTCCTTCTTCGCACACATAATTTTCTCTACAGAAAACCTTATCTAGTTTCTTGTATCCCATTAGAATTTCCATTGGCCTACTTCCCTCTCAAACTTCTCTTCTCTTGTTCCCCATCAAACTTCTTGAAATGTTAATCTTCAGTTACCACCTCAGTGAAAATTAATCTTAATTTCTTCTCATTTTAGCATGTATTTCCACTTGTCTCCTGGAACACACTATTTTTTGTCTCTTCGGAATTATAGACTAAGTAATACCAAAATTCAACTCATCTTCACCTTCAAATTCCTTCACCCACAAAGTTCTGTATATACTCCATATGATGGAGCTTTAGAGGGCTCTAGAGAGAAGTGCAGAGGCCTTTTTCCAAATTCTTGAGTTTCAGAACCAATATAAAAAACCTTCTGCATTAATGTATGTAGAAAAAAAATGTTTGTCTAAATTAAGTCTAATGTTTGTTTAAGTTAAATGGCAATTACAAGCAGCTGAACAAATTTCCTAACTGCTACACTACTGATCCCCAAACTAAAAATCATTTCAAGGAAAACAACTGTTTTAACACAAAGCAAAAATAAAATAATCAGTAAAGTGAAAGTATACCCTGTTTTACAAAATAGTCACTTGGCATATATTGAGCTTTGTGATAGCAAATTGGAAACAAATGAAGAACACTTGTTTTCTAAGAGAATGTATGACGTTTCATGTCATCTAAAGAAAACCCTATCGTTTGTCTGTATAATTAGGATTGTTCAAGTATTCTTCTCTACTGGAGAAAATATCTTGGTTTAATTAACATTTTCATTAAAAATTACTAGCTTTTAAATCCACTAAATTTAACCTATTGGAAAACTAAATGTGAAATAACCCTTATCTAGACGTCCAAATAGAAGATTAAATTACAGCAATTTTTAAAATTACTTCTCTTCTGGAAGAGAGGTGGGGCATAAATGGATATACATTCTATATGTGATAAGTTCTTAAAATTTACTAGAAAACTTTTAATCTCTCTCTCCAGTTACATAAATTGTGTGTGTGTGTGTGTTTTGTTGTTTATTGTTTTTCTTTATCTGCCGCCATCTGAGGGCCCACCCATATACTCACCTGCAGTAGTTTCCTTTAGCTTTAGTTCTTTGGTACAATCATCCCCTCAACTGTGACCTCCAATTATTGACCTTGTACTTTTACTTTTGCGTATTTACTTTCATGGAAGTTGTGTCTTTCATCTCAAGTTGTACAATACAAATCCATAGATTTATCTGCTATTTTCAGATCCTAAAATTGTTTTTACTTTGTCTATATAGTCATTGTAACAACAGGCATCTTCCATCCAGGAAGATAATAATGCAACTTGAGATAGTTGTGGCTTTTCTGGCATCATTAATAAATGGAAAGAGAGAGATTTCATGCATTTGCCAGGTCAGCATCTATACTAATTTGCTGTAGCATGATCAAGGAAATAAGGCTATGAAAGACTGTATGGCTTATTTAATTTCACTCAGGTGAAATAATGACATTATGTTGTCTACAGCCTTTCCTTGGTGACTAACCAACCTGTTTCTGGTTGTATACCTGTAAGAATGGCTCCCAATTGATCCTGTAATATATGCTTATTTAGATGATGCCTTTATCCAAACTCAGTAGTTCCACAATATTCTGAGTCTGATAGGGTTTTACCTAAGACAGGGATCATTAAACATTTTCTGTACAGTGTCAAGCAGCAGATATTTTAGACTTTTTAGACTATATGGTCTCAGTAGTAACTGAACTCTGTCATTGTAGCAAGAGAGTAGCCATAAACAATATGGAAACGAATGGGTATGGCTGTATTTAAATAAAATTTTATTTACAAAAACAAGCAGTGGGTCAGATTTGACCAGTGGGCTGTAGTGTGCAGACCTCTGGCCTAGGATAAGCTATTGATATGATACTTGCCTTTAATTCAGAAATTTCCTCTCTGGGTATTACAGTTAATTAAATTTACTGAAATGATTAATAATTTATTTCTTTGACTTTTTTCTCCCTAATAAGTCAGGATGGCTTATTTATGTATTTGCTAGAAATAGGTATTGTTCATTCAGCCATTAATCCATATTTTAATTATTTTAAGTTTACATAACAAATTTTTAACGTCATAAATCAGTCATTTACAAGAACTCTGGTCCCAGATCTTTATACCATCAAATATTATTAGGGCCCTCTACCTCTTCTCTGACCCAGTGTGAGGGTGCTTGAATAGAAGTCTCTAATTAAAAAGTTAAAAAAAAAAGGGATTTAATCTTGAACAGTTTACAACAAGTATATTTCTAGGTTTCAAAATGTAAGTATCTAGCATCCCAGATGGAAGATAGGATAAAAGGTGAGCAGAGCAGCATGGTTAAAGGAACAGGGTAAGTGATTTGGATGCTAAAGGGTGAGAAAGGAAAGGGGTAGGCATATGCCTCAAGCACTGAAAATAAGTTTTGACTTTGCTGTTATTTTCTCTACCATTATAATCAACAATGTAAAGTGAGTTCAGCCAAAAAAAAAAAAATCAAATGAAAGGCACAGAGTAGAGAAGGGTCAGAATTATTCATCTGAGACATTCCGCTGCTTCATGGAACAGAATTCTAGAATAGACTTACTGAAGATCATAGGAAAACTTTCATGCTTTTAAGCATAATTTGCAAAATTTGCTTCACCTAAACCCCCAAGGAGATCACTGAAGATTCACAAATAAGAAATGAAACCCATGGGAGATCATTAACAGCTTAACACAGTTTATGTGTTCAAATTCATTGAATATATAAAAATAATAGAGTGGAAATGCTGTTATTTTGATAATGACTCCATAACAATAAAAATGTAAAATTGTGAAATGTGTAATACAAGTTAAGAATGAAATGCAGATATTAAATAGAGGGTGTGGCTATTTGGATCAGGCTCTCTTTTAGATAAAGAATAAATGAATCTCACATGACTGACAGCTTCTCTAACTTCATAAAAAAATCAAAAAATAGAATTGGCACAATTATCACATAAATGAAAAATTAACATGTTAGTTTTACAGTATAAATAGAAATATCTCATGTTCATGAGATAGTCTGACAAAATGGTCAGCAAATTTAAACATATATCTAGACTTCTTTGCGTATAATTAAATTAATAGAAGGCATGAGGTCTGACTTACCATAAAAAATAGGAACAAAATTTCTAGTTATGAAAAAAAAGACAAATGCAAATATCCCTTCAATAAAGTTACAATATGATGAGGTATATTTGTTGTGTTACAAGTGATAGAAATGCTATTATAACAAGTATAGGCAAAAAGAAACATTTATATATGTTCATGGAATCCAGTAAAGTATAAAAAACAAATTTAAAATATTGTGGAATGAAAAGAAATGCAACTGGATTACAGGATGAGTCAGAACTAGTCAAAACTGCCAGGTTATTCTCTGTCTATGGTAGTTAACATTCTGTTTCAACACATATAATAAGCTTTCTCTATATCAGAGGATTAGCATAGAGTTTTAATAATCTACCCAACATTTATTTTCCTTCTTCTTTTTAACAGATCCTGGTTGTGATGATGTATATGTTCTCTTTTGCATGGCACTGAATATCAGGAAAAGATGCTGTATTCTCGACCCTAGTGAATTAATTCTGATTGCCTTAAACCAGCTGTGTAGGTATTAGTTCCTTTCACGGTGGCTAGTGTAGGCACGGAATTAGAATATAACTTTGGCCAATGTGATGAAAAATTGGTTGGGTGGTTCTAAAAATGTTTTCCTTGATTTTAATATTAAACACACTGGAGGAAATTTCTTTTTCTAAATAGCAGAAGTTCTGGATAAGATGTCTTCAACCGGTATTCTGCAAGATCAAAGATGAAGCCAACCTGAGAATGACAGAATGAAATAATGGAAAGAATTATGATAATATCATTAAGTTGCTAAATTAATATACATTACAACTTCACAGTTTTGAACTTCTGCTATGTATAATAATGGATTTCTTTGTTATTGAAATTTTTTGAGTTGAATTTTCTGTTATTATCAGCCGAAGATGTCCTAAATGATACTGGGAAAAAAAATTGCCACTGACAGAGCTTGGGATATAATTTCCACCCCCTTACTGGAGAGAGACCAAACAGGATATTGAGTCTCAAGTTCAAAAGTCCTGGGGTAGGGCTTCAATTAATCTAGATGAAAAATCCTATGCCAGTTGTTTATGATTTTCCTGTTGAGTGGAATTAAGTGAAAATGTGATGCCCTTTAAGGGAATCAAATATGTAGAGCTGGGAAGAAAGCCATTCTAAAAAAAAAATGATTTTTCTAGATGAAAAGGTGGAAATACCACTTTACAATGTGAAAGCAGTAAGATATGTCCAGTAGTACAAAATAATTCAGAAGGCAAAAGTGATGAGTTCAATTCATGAATTTTGTACAGAACTGTGAAGGTGTGCTAGACCTCGTGGAGAATAAGAGTTAACAAGAAAACAGTCACACAAATAGGGGGAAGAAAACCCTTCTCTACTCTGTGCCATATTCTTTTATAAGTCAGATTTAAGTCTTTTTCAAGTTGGACTACTCATTACCCAGGTAATTAGACTTCCACGTTATGCTAATGGCATTATATTTTAAGTGGAAATTAAATAATCAATAATTAGAAGAAGGGCTACAGGATTTTAAATATTCCTTCTTTTGGTGAAGAACTAAGATAAAGTTTAGAGTTCTGTGCCTTGTTGACAGAATGATGTCATGAAGGTAAAGAATTTGAACGTACTGTAAAGAGTGAATCTGTGTTTAGTAGAGAGCTTTCTTAGTGCTAAGAAGCTGCTTCTCCCATGACTTTTGTGTAGACAATTGTTATGGATTGAATTGTGTCCCCCCAAAAAGATATGTTGAAGTCCTAATCCAAGTAACTCAGAATGTGACTTTATTTGGAAATGAGGTCTTTAGTCAAGTAAATGAGGTCATTAGGGTGGGACCTAAAAGGGGGGAAATTGGACACAGAGTCAGACATGCACACAGTGAAAATGTGATGTGATGAAGGCAGAGATTGGCATAATGCATCTAAAACCAAGGAACAACCAAAATTGTCACTCTCAGGGAGCAAGACTTTCTGTCCCCTTCAAGAGTTTTTATCTCGATAAGAATATTGACATGAGATGGATTAACAAGAGAAAACAAAATTAATAGCATACATACAGGGAACCCTCACAGACATGGAAATTCCAAAGACAGGCAAAATGAGGTATACATGTCATCCTGAACTAAGGAGAAGTGGGGATAGGGGCCTGGGGCTTCAGAGGGAAGAAATGCAATTCTCAGGGCAGTAAGAAGAGCAGATGTTCGATAATTAGATGTTTGCCCTGACATATAAATGGGTCACTCAGATAAAATTATATTGGGGGTGGGGGACACCTGGGTGGCTCAGTGGTTAAGCGTCTGCCTTTGGCTCAGGTTATGGTCCCAGTGTCCTGGGTTTGAGCCCCACATCAGGCTCCCCGGTGAGCAGGGAGCCTGCTTCTTCCTCTCTACCCCTCCCCCCTGTTCCTGCTCTCTCTCTAGCTATCTCTCTTTTTCTCAAATAAATAAATAAAATCTTTTTTAAAAAATTATATCTGGTAATAACTCTTACTCTGAGAAAGACCCCAACTTAGATTTTTCTATGTAGTTAAGGGAGGGGAAAAGTTTATCTTGAGCCTGTAGGATCTTGTTTGCCTTCAGCTCAAAATAATCTTAATGAGGTAGTGGCCCATTATGGAGTGGCCTGCCCTCAGTCCCTATATCACTAAACCATCATAAGCTGCAAGAGCGTTATGGAACAGATTTTCCCTCATAGCCATCAAAGGAACCAACCCTACTGACACCTACATCTAGGATTTCTACTCTTTAGAACTCTGAGTCAATAAATTTCTCTTATTTCAGACACCCAATTTATGGTACTTTGTTACTGCAATCCTGGCAAACTAATAGAGGTAGTTACCGGTGAGTGTTATGTTGCCTTTTCTATCCATTAGCATCACTTCATGGAAGGATCTATGGATTATGAAAAGACTGATGTTCACTCTGCTGGTATCCTTGATTAGAGATTGTGCTACCTGTCCTCTACCTCATGGGTAAAAGAGAATTCAATCTATGTTTAATTTTAGTTTTACATTTCACTAGCTCTTTGACATTGAGTAAATCCTTTAAAATTCTGGGTATTCTTTTTCCTATTTATAAATTATACATTGGAAGGATACAAAGATACTTTTAAAAAAATATACATGCCTGGACCTCAGCTCTCAAGAATATGCCAATAGTTGGAACCTAGACATCTGTATTTTTACAAAGGTATAGACTTAAATCTAATGCCAAATTTTCAATGATGACCACAGGATTCAATATCAAAAATTTCTCTGAACTCTGATTTCATTCATTCTATAATTATGCTACTATGTCATGAGTGATATAGTCAGGAATATAGTCAGAAAAAAAATTCTACTGTATTTATTTACAGTAAATATGTAAGTAAAAAGAATTGTAAGCAACCCTTACATAGAAGAGCGTAGATCTAGTACAGTGACCTTTATGGTCTAGTACAATGAGCTGTAGTCTATTTGTTAACAGTAGCTTAAATTAATAATTCTTATATTTCACAATATTTTTCTTTCGTAATCTAATAGAGGATACTTGTTATTCTCTGACAGTGATCATTTAATGTGGCATTGACATTATCTTCTAATTGCCCTAATTTCTTTTGTACACTCATATATTAAAAGCAGCAAGTTTATAAAAATCTTAGCTTGACAAATATCTTATGAATTCTTTCTTTAAATGCTGAGGGCTACAAAATGAAAGTTAGTTCATATGAGCTCCTAGAAGCTATTTACCACTTTAACATTTAACAAGCCATACATTAACATTTAAAAAGTCATAAAAAATTTACATCTATAAGCGATTTTACTTAATAGGCTAGCAATATGCATTCTTTGCAATAGAAGGGGAACAGCACTAATATAATGTATACTGAACTCAGTAAAAGTAATTTATACAGCTGGAGCTCAGTTGATGATTAGAGGGCAAGGTATAGGTTTTATCTGTCACTTATAAATGATTCTTGCCACCATTATTCCCAATAATTAGGAGTGACACTCTGCTTGGGGGCAAAGGCATGGGTAGAGTGACCTTTCAGGTCCCTTTGAGAGGACCATGATAAATTTCAAAGCAACATTCAGTAAATGGTAGGGTAAGCCACAGATCTGAGAGTTGAAACCACTGCAAGTTGAAATAATTGGGACACAGTCCTTTTCATATATATATACTTTGCATATCTTTTCTTGAAATACAGGTAAACAAATCAATAATCATTCAGTGATGACAGTACATAGAGGAAAACAAAATCCTTGAGTAAATAAGATAGTGGGAATAAAAGAAATCAGCCCCGAACAATTTACATCCTTCTTTCCTCTTTGAAATTGAAATGTACCCTGGTAAGTCATGGGAAAGTAGAACAATATTTAACTGCAAATTTCAGCACATAGCATCCTAGTGCACAAATTCTGTTTTCAGTGTGTGAGAATTTTGAGTCATTTCTGTAGGGACTGATTAACAAATGAAAAATAGAATTTGAAATAGAAAATGGAGATAAAGCAGATGGCAATAAAACTAAAGATTTTTATAATAAGATTTAGGAAAGAAAAAAAGAGAAAAATATTCTTGAGTTTTAGACATGCTCTCTGGTGCTGAGAGAAAGAGTACAAGGAAGACTAAAATGAACAACTGAGGAGTTAGTCCTACAATCAGAAAGGCATTCAATCCTGAGTGAAGACCCAGGCCCAGACCCAGGAGAAAAGCTTTGTATAATGTTTATTATCTATAAGGAGATATATTTCTAAGTGTCTCCTTGATATAGTACTGGATTTAGAATCTGAAATGAACTGTTAAGGATTGGTGAGTAGAAATCACTAATATAATAATTATTATTAAAGATGTAAAAATTGTCCTGATGTTGTCTTTGTTGATTTATTATCTTATTTTAGCATATTAAGACAACACATGTTGCTAGTGGTGTTAACATATTTACTCTCAACTTGAGTCCTCAAAGGCCTGCCTCCAATTTTATTACCTAAGTAGAAATAGTTTTATTGTATTATCTGATGATGATAAATATAATCAATGCTGTTTTTAAAACATTCACAAATGAACTCTTAAGTCTAATACATTCTGATGGGAATACAAAATGGTAAAACTGCTTTGAAAAAAATTTTGCGGTTTTTTAAATAAAACTAAATACGTATTTACCATATAATTTGACATTCTACTCCTAGATATTTGCCCAAGAGAAATGAAAATTGTGTCTAAACCAAAAATCTGTATGTGACTGTTAAGAGCAACTTTATTTATAATACCTTCAAACTGGAAACAGACCCAAATGTCTATCTGTTATTGAAAAAAAAATTGTTATGCAGCCATATAATGGAATATTATTCAACAATAAAAGGGAATAAACTACTTATATATGCAAAGACATAAATTAATTTTGAAGCATGCTAAGTGAAAAAAAGCAAACACAAAAGGCTCTGTACTCTGTGATTCCATTTTTGTGACATTGAGGAAAAGACAAAAGGTAAGTGGAATCATACCCTCCACCTACCTTATAATTTTTTAATGAAAAATGTATAGTGCACATCCATGGTAAAATGAAAAATGCTTGCTAGAGTAGTATTTTATGGATGTACCATAATTTATTTATGTACATAATCTATTAATATATTTAATATGCTTCGAAGTTTTGTAACCATGAATGCATAGTCTCGTATGTACATGTTTATGTCTATATGCACCATATACAGTTTTCTGGTAATTTTCTTAGAATAAAGTTTTACACATTGACTTTAGAATTTAGGTCTAGACATGTTAAAAGTTTTGATACAATGTGCCAGACTGATTTTCACAAAGATCAAATGAAATTACACTTTCACAAACAATATCCAAAGTTGTTAATTTCTATATCTCCCTCAGAGAACGTTATCATAAGTCAAAACATCTTTTCAAAGACCGTGAGATACCCAGCCATAAATTCTGAATTTATGAACAAACATCTACTTGTGGAAAAGATTTTTTTTTTAAGATTTTATTTATTTTTGTGAGACAGAGCATGCATGAGCAAGCACAAATGATGGTGGGGATGGGCAGGGGCAGAAGGAGAAGCAGACTCCCCGCTGAGCAGGGAGCCCCATGTGGGACTCAGTCCCCGGGACCGTGAGACCATGACCTGAACCCAAAGGCAGACACTTAACCCACTGAACCACCCAGGCACCCATACTTGTGGAAAAGATCTTAATTAAATGTTAAAAGAGTTCACTATTCAATGAAAAGTAACATGATTCGTTTCACATCTAGAATTAGGCACTTAATATTTTTAAAAAATGTTTTTCTGTGTTTTTTTGTGGATTTAAGTATTTAAATTTAAAAAAATCTTTATTTGATTGTTTTAAGCCAGTTATTACTCAGATTCATTTTCTACCCTCTTTGCATTGACCTCCATGAATTTTATCACTTGGTCTCATTTGTCCTGTGGCTTCAGATGGGACTGGATAATAGGAGACACACTTGTCCTGAGAGCAGGAAGGGGAGATCAGGGTAATTGTTCTCTCAGTTCTGTTGCTGCTAAGCCACAGTTTGAACAAGAGTTTGCTTTTGTTCTAAGTGCTCTTCCCACTACGGACAGATCACTAAACTGTGAGCCCTGCTCCTTTTGCAGGGCTTCTCTTCCAGGGCTACATTTTTCACTGGATTCTGGCTATACCATCCTTTTCAGGCATGGGAGTGTTACAAATGTTAGTTATTGCTAATTAATGTTAGTTATTGCTAGTCTCTGGTGACCTTGTCATTCTTCTTGGTTCTTTTAACCCTGTCTGCATCTCCATAAAAAGTCTTTTATTAAATTACTTTCATGTAATGATTTGATCTGTTTTCTGTTGAGACTATAAATGATACTGGGATGAAACACAGGACAATAAGATATCTAGGGCTTAAGTAATTAATACTCTGGTAGGCCATAAACAAATAGGAGAGTGCTTAGTCAAATTAATTCTATCAGATCAATAGTTTTTTGGGTTTTTTTCTAGAGCCTTAGCCTATTGAGTTATTTAAGGAGCAGTAAACACATAAACAGAGTGGGAAAAATTCATAGGAACTATATCTAATAGAAGAACACAGTACTGGCATAACAAAGTTTAAGGAAGAATGAAGGAAAATTAATGTGATTATATTGAGATAAAAATTCTTAATAAGCCTATGTTGGGCTTCCAGGTTTAGCAAATAAAAGTATAGGATGCCCAGTCATATTTGAATTACAGATAAGCAATAAATTATTTTTAGTATATTTATCTGAAAAGCAAATTGAACTGAGCATTATGTATTTCCCCTGGTAGCCCTATCCTTGTGCACAATTCATTAACATAGTCTATCAATTGACAAAATCGCTTGTGATTAGTCTACTGCACAGTCAACAATGTGTGACAAAGTGACAGATGAGGTCAAGTAGGTGAAGAACTAGTATCTAGGAGATAAGTACCTAGATAGAGCAGTGGAAGAGGATAAGTCACCTAAACAAAATATTACAATCTGAGCTATATGTTGATTGATGGAGAGACAGAAATTGTGCATAAGGGGTCACTAATATGAATTCTGGGCTTAAGTATAGTGAAGGTGGTTTCAGAACAAACTTTAATGAACAAGAAAGAAAGAGTATGCTACTTAAGCACGTGACCTGATATCTGTGTCAGTAAAGCCAGGCCATGAAACCTGATCTGAGAATATATTTAAGTGTGATTAAAAAAAAAAATCTTGGCTAGTCAAGAGGGTGAACACAGAGAAATTGGTGTAAATATATAAGAGACAATCAAAAATTTGTAAAGAAAAGAATGTTAGTATGGGAATAAGGACACCTGTTATTTTTTTCTAGCCTAAACTTGAAGAAACTTCAGTCTTTCCAGGATCTATTATTTAAATTACACAAGAAATATTTAGTTAGATATATATTTTTTAAAAAACTTATTATTAAATTGCAGGCCTAAAAACCTGTGCTGTATAATTTAGGATTCCAATTATAGCCCAAGAAAACAGTAGGAGAAGTTTATGTAGACAATAAAACAAAACTAGTTTATCAAAGTTAAGTATAAGAAAGAAGGTTCACATACTATGTCAAATAAACATCAGATGTTGATACTGGAATAATGCTCTTTGCTTTTGTTCTAAGTGCTATTCCTGCTGTGGCAGACCAACAAAGTTTTGCTTCTCTGTGGAACAAGACAGACTTCTAAAACTGCCCCAGATTGGTAATTGTGTCACAAGTAGATAAGCCAGGTAAGGGAATTCTATTAATGTAACTGCATTGAAAAGAAAAATTAAAACACTACCATAAATTTAGATGTGAAAATATCAAAAACCCTTATGATGAAAAACCCTGGAAAAGACTAGAAGCATTGTCTGATTAGAAGAACAATAAAGGAGAGTGTCTCTTTTCTTTCTTTACCTTTCTTCCTCATATACCATTATGTTTTGACTGAGACTTGAAAGGAGGTAAAAAGGAGACTTAAATTGTACCCCAAACCAGCTGGGAAATGTTTTGAATAAAATATGAGCAAATATTCCAGTATTTTGCAAGAATAGTTCCAATATGAGGAAAGTGAAATAAACCCATAAAAAGTGCATTCCATTTTCTTTACACATATAAGGAATTAATTGACTTATCCCCCCCACCAACTGCAACACACATACACACACACACACACAGACAGAGACAGGAAAGGTAAGGCACACTATGACAATGACAAGAAAGATGGAACTGTAACAGTATGTGGAATGAAAGTTTCTATGGAGAGACCAAGAAAAAAAATAGATACTATATTCCAAAGTGACATGTTCTACTAGGATGCAAATTTTTAAAAAATTATCCCCAGTTGCTAAAGCATCCATCAAAACCAATAAGGATAAGAATTAGCAAATTGGGTCAGGGAAGGATCTTTAAAATTATTTATTGGAGAGCTATTCTGTGAATGTCATCTTCCTCAAGAGTGAAGAGTAGGAAATTGCTGATTTTCACCATTAGCTCAGGAAAGATGAATCTAAAAATAAAACAAAACAAACACTTTCTGAGACCTTAATATGTATCCAGTGGAGTTTGGGTAGAGTTTGGGGATCCCAGATGACATTATTTGATTTAGATTAAAATCTATAGGACAAGAGATTGAATGAAGAATGGCTGCAGAAAAGACTTATAATTTTGAAAGTATTAAACTCCAGAGGTGCCTGGGTAGCTCATTTGGTTAAGCGTCTGCCTTAGGCTCCTGTCATGATTTCAGGGTCCTGCTCAGCAGGGAGTCTGCTTCTCCCTCTGCCTCTCCCCCTGGCTTGTGCTCACTCTCTCTCCCCCCACCCCAAATAAATAAAATCTTTAAAAAAAAATAGAAGAAAGTATTAAACTCCAAAAAATAGTAAGTTGAAAGACTGAGTGATTTCCATGGTTCAGATCTCCATCAAAGGAGGGCCATTTAAATAAGTTAATAGACAACATTACCCTCATCACCCTCATCAAGGGAAGAGATCATCTGAAATACCCATAGGAGTCTTAGAATAAAACTTGAAACAACCCACAAAAGTGGGATTAAATTTTAAATATCTGAAATGTCCAGAGAAAGGACAAATTAAATCATGATAGTATCAGAAAATTAGACATATTCATATGACTATTTCTTCTTTTACCTCTTTGTCTTCTGAGTGCAAAAAGGCCAGATATTAATGTAGAAAGATAAAAAGGAGGTAGCTAACCAAACCCTACCTCTAGACTCTAGACTTCTCATGTACAGCAGGAATAAATGTGGGAGGGAACTGACATGTCCTCAATGTTAAATTAAATTTGAAGATTTCAAGTAACAGAGCTTCCCATTTTAATTGCTGAATTGAGACAGTTTTGCAACCTTATATAGGATTGTTTTTTTAAATCTTAGATTAGCCATAAAAGTCATGGAGCCCACCCAAGTTTTCATTCTGTACAAAAGTACGGGCTATTCAGAGTACATTTCAAAGAACAATGGAAAACAAAAATGGAGTTGCTTCGTAATTATATCTCATAAGTGATCTTAAATACCAGTTATTAGCTTTAAATAAAATTACTTCTGAATAAGAAATCAAATTAACATTTTTATATTATATTTGTTTCAGTTAGGATAGTGGTACCTCTTGAAAGAGCACATTCAAAAGGTTAATTGAAAACAGAGGAGAGATTATTTAGACTTCTGGTTTCCGGTTCTGCATGTAAAGAATTTGGAAGTCCCCATTCTGTCCTAACAACAAGCAAAAATATGAACAGACTGAGAAATTAACAACTGTTATATCTGTAAGAGAGGGGAGGACACGGCAAACTGTGACTCCAGAGATGGGAGAGACAGGTGAATACAGGGTGTTGTAGCTTCCCTGAGCATAGACTCAGGAGCAGAAACTGCTGTAGGAACCACTGATGTGGCAGGAGAAACTGAACTGTGATGAATTGCTGGAAGCTCAGTGTGGACAAGTGTGAGGTTAAAAATTTCAGACACACCCAGTCATAAGGGAGTTCTCCCAGTATTGTGAGATTTGCCTCCAGGAGCTTGCCATGTAAATATTTCCCATAGTTCCCATGGTAAGTATTGGGGAAAAAATCTCCTCAAGCTTTTGGCAGAGGAAGGAAAAAAGGAACCATTTTGAAATATGACAGAGCACTCTGTTCCACCTAACAGGGCCTGCTCTCAAGGGAAACTAGTTAATCAGAGAATAATTTTCTAGGGGTATTATCAGAGCCTAACTGACGCCAGAAGAAAAATACCCAACTCCAGCTGGCTTTAGCCTGCATGTGGGAGAAAGAAAATACCCATTCCAGCCCACTCTAGTCATCTTCTCTCACCTAAGTGGAGAGAAAAAACTGAGTAACAATTGTGAAGTTTGCAGTCCAGAGGTGTGGGGTCACTTAAAGATGTAACCTAAATCATAGGAGTATAGAATGCTTCTATACTTTACCACCATATGACATATGTGTGGTAACATGTACACAATAAAGGCCTATTTACCGTTATTTCTTTTACCCAGTATATCATGTCCAGCCATCAAGAAAAAAATTATAAAGCATCTCAAAAGGGGAACAAATAAACAAAAAGTTGAAGACACAGAGCAAGTATCAGAACCATACATAGCAGGGATGTTGGAATTATTAGACCAGAAATTTAAAACAGCTATGATTAATATGCTACCAGGCTCTAATGGATAAAGTAGATGGCATGCAAGGACAGATGGACAATGTAAGCAGAGACATGGGAATCATAAAAAAAGAATCAAAAAGAAATGCTAGAGACATAAAACACATAACAAATGAAGAATGGTTTACATGGACTTATTAATAGGCTAGACATAGCTGAAGAGAGAATCTCTGAACTAGAGGATATATCAGTTGAATCCTCAGTGACCAAAAAGCAAGGAAAACAAAAGCTGGAAATTATAGAGTATCCAAAGACTATAAAAGATGTAAAATGGGTATATAACATCCCTTTATCTCTTTCTTCTACTGGCATTCCTATTGTTATATCAGTCCAGCCATCAAGAAAAAATTATAAAGCATCTCAAAAAATTCCTATTGTTATAGGAATACCAGTAGAAGAAAGAGATAAAGTAACAGAAGAAATATTTGAAATAATGACTGAGAATCTCACCAAATTAAACTCAATGTAAATTAATGTTAATTATAAATGTAAATTAATGTTAATCCCCCCAATTAACGAGAGATCCAGAAAGCTCAGAGATCATCAAGCAAGATAAATGTGAACACCACCACAAAAAATCACATAGGCATATCATCTTCAAACTACAGAAAATCAGATGGAGAGAAAAAATTCCTGAAAGAAGCCAAGACGGGGGGTGGGGGTCCAAGGGATCTTACAGAAGAAAAAAGATAAGAATTATATCTGGCTTCTCAGAAACCAGTTAAACAAGAAGAGAGTGGAGTGAAATCTTCAAAGTATTGAAAGAAAAGAAAATCCACTAACCTAGAAATGTGTACCCAGTGAAATTAGCCTTCAAAAGTGAAGAAAAAAATAAAAGCTCTCAATAACAAAAATTGAGGGAATTTGTTGCCAAAAGACCTTACTTCTAAGAAATGTGAAATGTCCTTCAGAAAGAAGGAAACTGAAATAGGAGAGAAACTCACAACTACAGAAAGAAAGGCAGAGCTTTCAAGAAGAAATACGTGAAATGATTTTTGTTTGTTTTTCTTATTCTTATTGATCTAACAGCTAACACTTTATTCAACATAACAATAGTAACAATATATCAGGAGTAGCTTATGAGTAAGTGAGATAAATGACAATAGTATTACAAGGGATAGGAAGGAGGAATTGGGAATGCTCATTATGAGGTAAGGACACTATCCATGAAGAATAGTGTTATTTCAAAGGGAATTTAGATTAGTTGTAAATATATCTTGCAAACTCTAGGACAGTCATTAATTTTTTTAAAAGAAGTATAACTAATATTTTAAAGTAAAAGAGAAAATGGAATTATACAAATTGTTAAAACCAGAGAAGGCAGAAAAAGAGTGAAAAACAGAAAAAGAAAAAAGAACAAGGGTAACACCTATAAAATAGTTACACAACTTATGCTCACTCAAAGACTTGTACATAAATGCTCATTGCAGTTTTATTCAGAATTGTCAAAAACTGAAAACAACCCAAATGTTCATCAATAGGAGAATGGAAAACAAATGGCATATTCCTAAAATAGAATACTACTCAGCAGTAAAACAAAAACAAAAACAAACAAACCAGCTACTAATACATGCCACACGTGAATGAATCTCACAACCACTCTTTTGAAGGCAAAAAGAGAGACACAAAATAGTTCATGCTGTCTGTTTTCATTTATATGAAATTTTGTAACTCGTAAAACTAATCCTACGAAAAACCTTGAAAGTAGCTGGCTTAATAGGGACTTTACGGAAACCAGCATGATTTTACTTTTGTAAGAAAAAATTTATCTTAATGGGGATGTATTACATGGGAATATGTAGGCATTGAAACTAATGGAATAGTTCACTTAATATTTATGCACTATACTTATGTAAATGTATCTCAAGTGAGAAAATAGAACTGGAAACAAATATTGAACTCTAGTTAGTAGGTTTCTGAAAAGGGATTTTATTGGCTCATTTGATTGAACATACCTTCAGCAGAATTTATTTTAGGGAGAGTTTGGTACTACAGTGAATATAATGTTGACAAAGAACCTGTTTCTCTGTCCTTCCACAGCATTTTCTGATGTTTGCTTTATTCTTGGTTTTCATGGGGTGGTCCACTTGCAATATCAAGTCCCCCTCTCCTTTTTGGTATCAAAATGAATATATCAGCTTGACGCCTTATATTTTTAGACCACTCTAACTGCAAGGAAAGGGAAATATAAAAGAGAAGCTTTGTTTCATAAAAGTCCTAGGAAATATTCCTTTGCATTTTATTGGGTCTGATCTGTTATACCTACCTTTGGAAGTAGGAATAGGGTCAAAAACATTCAATAAAGAAAAATAAGTAAGGGTAGGAAAGTTCCTCAAAATCTACATTCTAATATCAGAAGTGTGGGAAGTGAGTGCTGACAGAAGAAATGTTACTATTGAAAACAATTTATTGCTTTTCACGCTAAACTCAGAACATTAGTTTTAAAATTTAACATGTCTAGTGTTTTAATCTGCATTTGAATGTAACTAAGGTGTAACTTAAAATTCAAGTAACATTTTGACCCAGTTAGGTAGTAAATATCAGACTCATGTTAAAACCTTACAAAGCAGGTGGGTAGCAAACAAGAAGCTATTACATTATTTTAATTGCTCTATATGTTGGCAATAGATTAATAATATGATGATTATCAGATCAGGTCACATTCATTTACCATTTTTCAAAGTAGGTAAAATATAATCCTCAAAATAATTGGAAGAGATTAAATCAGATGAAAGTTAAAATGAATGAATGTAAAAATTTGTAATATTTATGAGTTGATTTCACTATGAGAGTTATGAGACCAGTACAGAATCCTGCCATTTTAACATCATAATTTTGCCTCCTATACATTTCATTACATCTACATAAGTGAAATTACACCATTTGGATCCAATAACTGCAAGTCCAGAAAATCTGATTTATTTTATTTTTTGCTATGACTTCCATCATCATAAGCACTATATCTTTACTGATTTTCCTAAGGAATTTGAAGAAGAATACTGAAATATTAATTTATTATTATTGCGATGTAAGAGAAGACCTTTAAAATAGCAGCTATCAGTTAGGATTTTCTATGACAGTATTTGGGTGCCATAGTATTCATACCATAGTGAAGGGTCATATAAAATCTAATTCAAATAACAAGGCTAAATATTGGGTTTAAAAAGTGGAAGTAGGAGCAAAGTACTTGGAATAGTTTATTGGATAGCAGAACAGGGGTGTATTTTCATGAATCAGAAACTAAGTTGTTTAATTTTTAAAAAAAGACATCAAAATTTCTTTCATAAAGGGAAGAGCAACCACAAGACCATAATCACTGTTTTATAATATGATGCTAATTTCCTGGTTAATTTTTAAGGCAAAGCAGTTAGTTTTTTTTTTTTTTTAACACACTAAATAGTCTCAAAATGACTACAAATTATTTTTGATTTCTTGTCATCCACTATTCTAATAAAAGCTGAATATAACTCAATATTCTGTAGAAAACACTAGTGTCACCTAACTGTAACACTCCATTTGGCCTCTGTACTGTTTCAAAATTCCTCAGTGACAAAATATACAAATGACAGCATAAATTACCTTTGTACCTTCTTCCACATTTTCCAGACCTTACATTTATATACCTTGCTATGATTCTGCCTATTCTAACTTATGCAAAATTGAATATGGAAAAAAAAATTAAGAGTCTGTAGATATTGTAGTGGGCCATATATTTGTTGTTTCCCTGGTATCCGTATCCTCCTTTCCTTTTCCAAAATGTTACCCACATTGCAAGTCCTCCTGGCACCATGGTCCATTCAGAGGTGGAAACATTAGCTAAATCCTGCCAATCAGAATCAGTGGAACTTAATTCTGTGTAGGCACAGTTGTGATTGTGTGTCCATGTTTGAGGTATAAGGAATGTGAACTTCTCTGTAGGATGGGACAGTGTCTCAGTCTATTCAGGCTCCTATCACAAAATACCGTAGATGGAATAGCTTGCAAATAGCAGAATTTTATTTGTATGGTTCTAGAGGCAGGGACTCCAAGAACATGGTTGTGTGATGGCCCTCTTCTGGGTTGTAGACCACTTTATCTTCATATAATAGAAGGAGCTAGCGAGCTCTGGGGGATTTCTTTTATAAGAACACTAATCCTATTCATGAGGATTCCACTATCACGACCTAATTCCCCCCAAAGTCCCTATGTACTATAATCACCTTTGGGGGTTAGGATTTCAACATACAGATTGGTGGGGGGACACAACAATCAGGCCATAGCAGAAAGTTCTACAGGTTTCTGATGATCAACATGAAACTCAAAGAGGAATTTTTTGGGGAATGTTAACGAAGTTAAAACATGAAGAAAGTGACACTAAGTCTTGAATGTATCAGTTGTTGGATAAAGATTAACATGAGACTTTACTCTTGGGCTGTGGGAGTACATGAACCAATTAAATCTCCAACCCCCTAACCCCCTTTTCTTTTTGGCCAAATCAGTTTGGGTTATATTTTCAAATACTTGCAACTAACTGGATTCAGATACCTATATTTTCACAGGTAAGTGTTTTATCATTTTATAGCTCATTTTTGTTCTATTTGGGAACTTTTTTTTTTTAAGATTTTATTTTTATTTATTTGACAGAGAGAGAGAGACAGCAAGAGAGGGAACACAAGCAGGGGGTGTGGGAGAGGAAGAAGCAGGCTCCTAGCAGAGGAGCCCAATGCAGGGCTTGATCCCAGGACTCTGGGATCACGCCCTCAGCCGAAGGTGACACCCAATGACTGAGCCACCCAGGCGCCCCCCTATTAGGGAATTTTTTTAACCACAAAATTTCCAATGTTCTGGAATTCAATGTTTCACTCAACTGTGCACAAGGTTGGAAATAAATGTTTTCATGCAAGATGTTTAACTGTCTTGTTATGATATCCCAGTTGCAAAGATAGAATGGTACAAGTGGTAGAAGTAGTAGAAGTACTATGAATAATTCCATTCAAACCCCTTGTTATGCTGGTTAGGCAGGTAGTCTCAGAAAAATTAAGTGAATTGTACAGGATCAAACACCTATGGTGCTAGGAACCCATGCCCTGTTAACCTTGAGTTAGTGTTCATCCCCTCTACCCTCCACCAAAGCTGCAAACGCAGTTTACCTAATTGTAGTGAGTCATTTTGCACATAAATTAAGAAGCTGATCTTTGGGGTGCCTGGGCGGCTCAGTCATTAGGCCTCTGCCTTCGGCTCAGGTCATGATCCCAAGGTCCTGGGATCGAGCCCTGCATCAGACTCCCTGCTCATTGGGAAGCCTGCTTCTCCCTCTCCCACTCCCCCTGCCAGTGTTCCCTCTCTGTCTGTATCTCTGTCCAATAAATAAATAAAATCTAAAAAAAAAACAAAAATAAGAAAAAGAAGCTGATCTTTTTTCACTTGATACAAGATTCAAAATCAGTTTGAGTTATAACATCATGAAACTTAAGAATATAACCAATTTCCTGACCCATTTGGTTGCATGTAAGAAAAGAGGCTTTGAATGAGCAAATTTTTGTCCTTTTCCTTTATAGCTAATAGAGTACGAATCTCTTTATTAATCAAAAAGCCTCTTCACCTTGGATTCATTGCTTATACCCCCTGCTAACAGTCCTAAATTTAGGCCTTTTGAGATTTGATAACTAAAATATACAAGAGGAATGAATGTGAAAGATCATGATAAAACAAATGATCAGGAATATAGATAAGAATTAGATCTTCAAGGGGATAAAAACAAAGACTGCCATTTTTTGTCTTCTGAAAATATTTGCATAACCCCACACTCTAACTACAGCCAACCTCCCAGGTATAGCAGTTTTGGTACTCGGGATGCCTGGGTGGCTCAGTCAGTTCAACATTTGACTTGAATTTTGGCTTAGGTCATGATCTCAGGTTTGTGAGATGGAGCCCCACCTCAGGCTCTGCCCTGGGTATGGAGCCTGCTTAAAATTCTCTCTCTCTGCCTGCCCCTCCCCACCATGTGTGTGTAGTCTCTCTCTCTCTCTCTCTCCTTCTCTAAAAAAATGAAAAATAAAAAAAGGAAAAAAGGAAAGAAAGGGAGAAAGAATTTTGGTATTCAATCAGAATGATGGAAACGAATTTGAAAGGTTTTTTAGTTTTGAAATTTACAAAATTATGTTTCAAGTATTTTTCTTCGAGTATGCTTCACATGGAATAATATCTAGGCTTGTGTTAAATTATCCATTTATATGAAAACTAAAACTGGAGAGAAAGGGCAATTTTGCCATTCATATTCCTTTAGAGAAAATTTTGTGGACATAAGAAATATGATTTGAATGTTGTATTAAATTTTACATGCAACTTTATCAGAAGTAAATACATTATGGATAAAAAGAAACCTTTATATTATGATCTGATTTTAATAAAAATTAGCTTTTTCCCCTTTCAACTATATGTATATAAAAATTATATGTGTTTTTAGATGATTTTAATTCAGACACTTATTTACACATTTGCTTACTGTTGCCTCTCTTTACAGTGGACTCCTTATTCTTTTATTTCTGTGTACACCCTCTTTTTATGTCTACCACCCACAAGTGTTTAACAGGGTCTTGGTCATGTCATTGTTCTCATCCCTGTCCACTTTGCACCTCCATTAGCTTTCTCCAGTAAATACTGTCTCCTTGTTGGTCTCAGACCAATAAGCTTCATTTTTATTCATTCTTAGATCTCAGAGACTGACATGGTGACTGCCATATGTTAGTTGCTTATTAGTATGTGTTAAATGAATGAATGAAAAAATAAATGAACAAATATTTATTTGGTACTGTACCAATTTGCCAGGTATGCCGTTAACAACATATTGCACAATGGATGGCTTATACAATGGAAATTTATTTTTTGACAGTCTGGGAGGCTAGATGTCTGAGATAAAGGTATTGACAGATTTGGTTTCTTCTGAACCATTTTCCCCTGACTTGCAGATGGCTGCTGATTTCTTGTGTCTTCACATGGACTTTCCTCTATGCATGTCTATATTCTAATCTCCTTTTCTTTCTCCAGCTAGATTGAATTGGGGCTCACTCCCATAATCTCATTTTAACTTAATTACCTTTTTAAAGACCCTATCTCCAAATACAGTCACATTCTGACGTCTGGGATTAGAACTTCAGCATGAATTTTGAGGGGGACACAATTCAGCCTATAACAAACCTTGTGTATTAGATTGTGCTGTTTAACTATGCCACCCCATAACTCTTTGTCAGGTACTTCTTTCCCTCTGCTATATTGAGCATACTGAATCACTTTATCACAACTCTGTGAAGAATCAACAGTGGCCAAAGAAACCCACAATTACTATCAAAACCATATGCTCATCAGTATAACCATAATAGATGGTCCAGAGATGGTGACAGATGCATGTGACACTGTTACAGCATTAGGAGCATTCATAAACACAGTGTGGAGCTAATATGTAAGAGCAAAAATTCTATTTCCATTTCCAATTTGAGCTTTTCTAATTTCAGGGAAAAAATCTAACTAGGCTCTGGAATAAAAGAAGGTATATCTCAGCTTCCTAGCTTTATAAAAAAAATAATAATCATCTTTGGTATTAATTTAAACTTGAAAGAACCAGATATGCGGTCTATAAAAGTTATTTAAGTTTCTCTGTTTCAAGCAGTCTCCAGTGAATAAAAATGTTGAGTTCCAAAGATCCCTTTGTAAATCATGTTTTGGGACTCAGATTGCATTTCACCATGGAAACAATGTGTTCACTATTGCAGCCTCCCTGCCCCACTCTACAAAACCAAAATGTTTAATCCACAAAGAAACAAAAGGAAGTATGATACTAGTAAAATTACACCATGAATCCTAAATTTTAAAAGGCAAAATTTAGTCAGAGAACCATTTGAAAAATATTTCCCTTCTTGTGCTTTTCTGCTTTTGAGATACTCAGTGCAGGGATCTCTACAGTTCCATAACTCAGGTGAAGGATCTTATGGCTGGGGCAGAAGCTCTGAGAGGGGGGAGGCACAAAGCTATAAAGACCTAGGACTACTCCCTTCTAGAATGATTCAGTCATGTCTTGGTCCCAACCTATTTAAAATTCTGATCAGATATATTCCTAGAGTCAAAGACATGCCAAAAGAGGGGGTTCGTATTTGAATGAGAGTGGTTCACCAACCACCACATTTTTTGGTATTGTCATGTATAACCTACATTGCATTACTTATTGTTTTTAAATTCTTTGCAGGCAATGCAGCCCCTTAAAGCCTGCATTAGTACACTGCTATCATTTCCCAGCTCAAATTCAATGTAATGGAAAATAGAGATGGTTTGCTAAATACTATCTCAGTTCCTAAACATACCATCAATTATAAGGGTTCCTGGTTTCTATTCATTTCTCCTGGAAAGAAATATTCCTATGACCTTCATCTTTACTTTCTCCCCATCCTTTGGAAAAAAAAANAAATACTATCTCAGTTCCTAAACATACCATCAATTATAAGGGTTCCTGGTTTCTATTCATTTCTCCTGGAAAAAAATATTCCTATGACCTTCATCTTTACTTTCTCCCCATCCTTTGGAAAAAAAATATATATAAGTATACATGATAAATTTTGAGATATATGAACAACAAATTAAAATTCGGATTGATTTATCATAAACAGACCATAATAATCCTAAATTGCATTCTCTTCAAAGAAGGAGACAATTCAAGACGTTTGAGTTCAAGAAATAGGATTTATATTTTAAAGTAGCTAATTCTAAAGAGCCTTTAGAGGAGAGATAAAGAGGTGACTAAGGTAGGAATGCTGTCAGTTATTCCTGACAAGGGATTCAGGAGAAGTAAGGAAAATCCCAATGAAGAAACAGAAAAGGAAAAATTTTATAAATCTTGGGTAATTACTTATAAGAAATGTACATGCTTAGACATATAAGTCAAACGCTATCATGTCTTTCTAAAATGTTTTATTAATAAATGTTGATATTAATTCACTGAGTGTCTTAATGGAATGTCATTATTTATTGCTACTTTAAAAAATAACCTGTCTTCTTGTAGACTACCAAATTTAAATTTTCTCATTTTTTTATAAGTAAGCTCAAATTTTTCAAACCTTTACTGAAATAAAACATTTAAAGTACAGTCTAATTCATATTATTAACCTTAAAGATAAAATAGCAAGTTATTAACAAAATGAGTTTATTTGGGAATAGCAGAGGAATTGCAATTTGGGACAAGCAAATGATGCCAAACCATGGACAAGTGTGAAAAGAAAAGGAAGATCAATTTGTATTAGGTTTTAGGAGGAAATTGAGGAGTGTTGTTTTGAACTAAAGTTCGTTGGAGAATAACAAGAATTTGAGGTTGTGGATGCTTCTTATTGGCTGCAGGCAGTTGTTACTGAGTGGTTGTGGCAAGGCGAGATCTTTTTTTTTTTTTTTTTTTAAAGCAGAAGATAAAATTCCTACATGAAAAGTGTTCTCTCTTGTGAAGGTAAGAACTATCTTCCTTTTTCCTGCTGGTCATGCACGCTACAAGAGGTACACATGTGAGTGTACCCAACTCCACTTTAAATGAGGTCTCCTTAATTCATTTTCACAGTATCTTTACCTAATACAAAGAGATTCTTAAAAATAGTCTGAGAACCAGCATTGACTTCTTATACCTCAAATGTTTTTCTGTGTTATTTTATCACAGTATAGTACAAATTCCACACTGTTCTCAATAGGACTAGTTTGCTGGAACTCATATATGACTAATATAAATAACTCTACCAATGTTCTTTCCTTGCAAAGTTTTGTAAATTTAATCTTTGGAAATTTTCTATTTTCTTTCACTTGTTTGCAATTTTAAAATATAATCAATTAAAGGTAAGATTCAAAGTGAATAAAGCCTTTTAGAATATACGATAGATGATCAATATCAGAAAGCAAAAGAACTAATATTTTTAAGGCCTTTAATGTGCAAACATGGGGATTCTTTTAAGAAATAATTATTCAATGCTGTGTAGGTTTTGAACGAGTTCAGTGAAGAAAAACAACACATGAAAATTCCACTCCTGGAATTTCTCGAGCTTCTATATAAGAAAGAGATCTATTTTGTATGTATAACCTAAGGATCCCAAGGCTTCCGGACTTCTAGAATCACACATTGTAACCAGAGCACAAGGGTACAATAGCACATGGCCACGGGGTTCCCAAACAGACCAGGTTTGGCCACTTACCACTGACAAAATCCAAAAGCAGAGAGACAAGTGGTGGTGAAACAGACAGAAATTTATTTCNCAGTGGTGGTGAGGCCAACATGAGGAAAACAGCAGACTAATGTCTCAGACTCTCCAAAGTGCTGAAAGTGCTTCTAGGTTTATATGAGGAAATTTGGGACAAAGATCAGTGGGTATGTGTAGATGGACAGAAAAGGTCAGGTGAAGCATTGTCTTGGGGTCAGTCATGTGAGGTCTTGCTGGCATCAGGGCAGTTGTCATGCTTGGGGGTAGTTTCCATCCCCATCACAGGATGCTTTGCCCACCAGGTCTTTTGCCTGAGTTGAAAAATAAGCTGGAAAGAACTTAATTGGTTAGAAAGTACAGGCTAAAGTCAAAGTGGAGGCTGTTTAAGGCATGACTGGGTCCTCTTTCAGTTCTTGTTTAATGTCTTTAACAATTTACCAACTCACCTATTCTGTGGGAAGATAAGCAACTTTACAACTATTTCTAAGGAATCCAGAATGGAAGAGTGGGAGGGGAGGTGAGCACATGAATCTTATATTCTCCTGGTTTTCCTAAGTACCTCTTTTGAAATTCCCATTTCTGCTGAGTTATTGATCCAATTTACCATTTTGTCACCTATTATCCCCCCTTCCTACTCTGTTGTCTTTATCTTTTAGCCCTCGGAGCGTGGCCTTATAATACATTCAAGTAGACAAAAAATTTTACTGAAGAACTGAAAGTAACAAGGAATGATTATAACAACACAGGACAGAAAACAGTTTAATATTCAGCCTTACATCAGTTCAGTTTAACGTCCTTCAGTCATCTGGTATTGGAATTTATTACTGGAAATATTCAGTTTGGCTGACACTATTATTTGAATTTAATCTTTTTTTTTTAAGATTTTATTTATTTCTTTGTCAGAGAGGAGAGAACACAAGCAGGGGGAATGGCAGGCAGAGGGAGAAACAGGCTTCCTGCTGAGCAGAGAGCCCAACATGGGGCTTGATCCCAGGAACCTGGGATCATGACCTGAGCCAAAGGCAGACGCTTAACCAACTGAGCCATCCAGGTGCCCCAGAATTTAATCTTTATTTAACTTAACTTTCTATCCTTTTTTTATCCAGACCCTTCTCTCATTATCTCATTTTTGTTACTTCCCGAATCCTTCATTCCAGTTATCCTGTTTTTCAAATTCCAAATACTACATCACACCAAGCTAACATATTACCTGTGTTCATAATCTAGATCATTATCATAAATAACCATTATGCGGTTGCCTGGGTGGTTCAGTCGGTTAAGTGTCTGACCTTGGTTTCACCTCGAGTCATGAGCTCCTCAGGGTTGTGAGATTGAACCCCATGCCAGGCTCCATGCTTGGTGAGGAGTCTGCTTGAGATTCCCTCTCCCTCTCCCTCTGCCCCTCCTGCTCATGCTTTCTCTCTCAAATAAATAAATCTTTAAAATAAATAAATAAATGCCCATTATCATGCATCCCTGCTTAAAAAAACAAAAAACAAACAGGAAGCATTCCCAATGGTGTTCTAATTACTTCCTTAGAACATATAATCAGCAGCATTCTCTCTTTAAAAATATATTTTTTTTCTGTTACAAGTGCCCTAATTCTTTAAATCCTCATAACCACATTATCTTAGAAGTATCATTATTACATTTTCAAAGTGAGGATATTACAGGAACGCCTGGCTGGATCAGTTGTTTAAGCATCTGCCTTCGGCTCAGGTCATGATCCCAGGGTCCTGGGATCAAGTCCTGCTCCTTGCTCAGTGGGGAGCTTGCTTCTCCCTCTGCCTGCCTCTCCCTCTGCTTGTGCTCTCTCTCTCTCTTTCTGACAAGTAAATTAATAAAATCTTTATAAAAAGAAGTGAGAATATTACACATCAGAGAGTATAAACTAATGGCCCAAGATCATGGACTTATTAAGTTGCAGAACATGAAATTTATATCATGTTTTTTTGATTACAGAGCCTCTGCCTTTGCATAGTATTCAGTTTTATTTATTGTGTAATGTTTAGACATATATCTATATAGTTATAGCCCATTTAATGTTAATATATCAAGTGTTTTCAGGGAGGATAATTAGCTTTGGTGAGAAATGTGCACAAGTTGGTATTATTTTTGAATGTTAATCCTTCTTTTAAAGATGAAACCTGCTCTGATTGTATGTAAAATATCAGTAGCAAATATCTCCTAAAACTTTGATCTGACAATATAATCCTAATTATGCCCAAGAAAACCTAGGATGTTTAAAGGTAGTGAAAACTGGAATCATAAGTGGCAGCTTAAAAAAATTCAAAACTAATCAACACAAAAAGAAAAAAAAACAAAAACAAAAAAGATCTCTCTGTCCAAACCCTGACTCAGCTTCCCCTTATGATTGGCTTGGGCACCCTGCAGATTAAACTGCTATTTGTGCAATTTACTGAGCCTGGGGTGAACTCAAACTCCTCAACTTCACACAGTTTTGCTTTCAAGTTATCTTGTCAGGGAAGCTGACAGTCTCAGTGATGTTACTTTATAGACTCTTGGGCAAAAATAGGATGTTGAAATCTACCCATCAAAAACTAAACCCACAAAAGTTTGCTGTCCTTGGGTCAAAGAATATAAATGCACTTGATCTCATATTGTTTGAGATACATCTCTTCATATAAACTCTTCAGAGACAGTAAATTAGAGGCAGTAAGAAAAGGAAAAAAAAGAGAGAGAGAGAGAAAGAGCCAGTTAATCCCAGCTCAAACCAGGGCTTTATGCAAAAAAATTGACAGGCTAACACACAAAATATTCCTCCCAAACCTATTGGTATCTTTAATAATACTTTACTTAATTAACAACCTTATTAAATTGGTCTGCTTGACTTAGATATTATTAAGAAAATGGAGAAAAATAAATAGTACTCCCTAGGTTATATGCACACTGCTGCCAAATTTCCTAATATTGGATTGATTTTCAGAAAACAATAATTGCAAATTTGTTGGGGGGGTGGGGGAGGTGTATAGGAACTATGACATCCCAGTTGAAAGGCAATTACTATTAATCACTCTATAATGGTTCTCACCTTTTTTTCATCTAGTGTTCATGCTGCCCAACTTCTGTTTGGTGGAATCTCATTCTTTTTATATTTTAAATTATTAATTACAATTCACATCTAGTGCTGGTTATTCATGCACATTGTTGAAAGCTGATTACGGCATTGTAAAGGAGATACAATTAGTACTGTAACATCAATACCACCAGCTTCCATTCTATTTTTTTCACAAGTGAATTAAAATAGTGTTTAATTATGATATTTCTCAGTATTCATTTTCTGGTTTAATAGGATTCCTGATAGATAACTGCACTGATTATGTGTGCATAAGTGTTTAATAGCAGACAATGAACTTAGTCATAAGCACGTTTTTTTACAATAGGAAACAAATGCATATTTTTTTCTTGTTGCTTTCCCCCTTTGTATTATTTATGTACAGGAACTAAAAATGTGTAAAATGCCTTGGTAATATACTCTTTTTTTTATATAAAGAGAAAGAACAGATGTGAATACATCCATTTATAGATATTATGATGTACATTATTCATAGTGTGCAAATTGTTGCTATTATTTTCAAATAGAGAGAAATTCCTCTAGCTACTTTTCAAAACTTTAATTATAACAATTGGTGTGTCAGTAGAGGGTCGTGGATATTCAGATTTAAAGGTGGTGAACTCGAGCCCAGGTTTTCTCTAAAAACATGAAAGAGCTCTGGTGATTATCAAGTTAGCACCAAGCCTTTTCCCAGTAGGATCTCTTGACAAAAGTAGTTGAAAGGTGTGTGAATAGCAATTAATCACCCTGCTGCTTATTTGCTCTGAACAGAGTATAATTAAATACAATTCACACCTATGTACCTACTTTTATCACGTCTTTAGAAGCTCTAAATGACTGGAGTGGGCAACGTGCCAAAGAGGAAAATTATGCTGGGGGGAAAAAGCAAATGGGCCTTTGTTATTAAAAATGAGACAAAAAATCAGTAGAAAGAATAGTGGGCCAAGTACTTACATTAATATTTTAACACTGGGCAAGCTTAAAACCCTTTAAATGACATCTTTGTAAATATAGAAATACAGTGGTGGAATTTTCCCAAAGAGATTAATATTCTCTTTATAATGAATTTTTAAGGACATTATACAGCTCTTAATATTGTGAAAAACAGCACCTAAGGTCACCTAATGAAGGTGGGGAAAGATATTTATTGGGTACAACAAATTGGATTTTGTATATACTGTTTGAGAGGAAGATACCATAGTTCTTAACCAATATCTCTCCTGCAAATGTATTATCAAAATTGCTAATCCTGTTTCTATTTAAATGTATATTGAAATAGTGACAATGATCTTGAATTAATAAAGTTTTTCCCAGGGGCGCCTGGGTGGCACAGCGGTTAAGCGTCTGCCTTCGGCTCAGGGCGTGATCCCGGCATTCTGGGATCGAGCCCCACATCAGGCTCCTCTGCTGGAAGCCTGCTTCTTCCTCTCCCACTCCCCCTGCTTGTGTTCCCTCTCTCGCTGGCTGTCTCTCTCTCTGTCGAATAAATAAATAAAAAATCTTAAAAAAAAATAAATTTTTTCCCAATGAAATAACTGAATATTTGTTAATATATGAATTGGAAGAAATTTAAAGATTTTTTAAAAAAATTGACAAGTTTCCCAAATTTTCCCATTCATACATAAGTCTATTATTTTCAGATTCAATGGCTATAAAAGAGGATTTAGAGATAATACACATTTGTGTTATCATGTTATCCCTTGTCACCATAAATTATTGTTATCCATAAAATGTTATCCTTTGTCACCTGCCAAACTTTTTCTTATGGAAAAAAGTTTAAGCTGTGTTGTAGGTATTCTAATACATTTGGTCTAAATATATTCAGTATGTCTTCAGAATTATTATTTAATTTATTTAATTCAATAGGTATTCATTGAGCAAAAATACCGTCTTCAATGCTGTGTTGACTTCTAGAGGGGATTCAAAGAATGTACATAGTTTTTCTCTTAACAGGGTAACACTTAATGTTAGGAAAGCCCATTAAACAAGTACATAGTACTAAAGCACATGAATGAGAAGGGGGTTTCAAAAAAAGGAGTTTAATATGGTATAGATTTTTCAAAGAAGAAGAGGGGACAGGGACCATGAAACCTCATTGATGGGAGCAATCATAGGCAATACAGTTTACCGTTTGTGAATAGAATCTGGTTAATCATTTACAGCACATGTGTTTTTGGGAAATGCTTGGAGTTCTGCAACACATGCCTATGATGGAGTGTAAACCAAACAATTCATCCATTTCTACCCAGCCTTCCTTTCATTATCCCACCTGCATACACCTTTCTTCATTTGACAGGAGGCAGACATTTTGATCTTGGACTATTTTTTAGTTCTCCATCTCATTCAGGCCAACCATATATCCCTGCTCACTTTCCTGCAATAGCTGAACGTAACCATCTGTATCATACCTGTGCCTTCTCAGTGGGACATGTGAAGTGGACCACCCTTTCTTTTTATTGGTCTACGCATCTTTCCACCACACTACTTCCAAAGGTTTTACATGTGTATTTGAATTTCTTTAGACATTCCATTTCCTGTAATATAATTCCATATAATTTCTCCAAATTTTCAATTAATTTGTGTCATGAATACGACTTTCTATGTCCACTGAAACTTAACTAAGACATTCAGCTATCTGATCTCCTAGCTACCTTGTTGTTGGATTCCTTATTCTCTCTTCTAAACTCCCCCATGAGATTTACCACCCATCTTTGAACAATTGAGAGCAGTTATCCACATGATAGATTTGAATTTTAGTCTGGAATAATTCCCCAGTATGTATTTGTATGTAAGATGAGGAAGATAAAATGATTTGATGGGGAGAGAATTATGGGGGAAATAGAGGGGAGAGCTTTAATATGATATTCGGTGATTTCTGTTGGCAACCTTAGTCACCAAGATAAGGTCTGTTCCAAACTCTCTATCATTCTGAATTGTGGGAATATCAGGTGACATTTGCTTTTTCTTTCCTTCAATTCTTTATTGTAGAACTCTTCAACCAAATGTGTGTTTGCACACATACACATAAATGCACTCTCCTAAAGAAAAATACTAATTCTCAGAAATATTGCAGTCTAAACTCTGAAGAAGGAACAAATGTTCTTTGTATGTTAGTTTGCTAGGCATTTATCCTTCACAGAGAAATTATTTTATGTAGAACATTTACACATGTCTTTGATCTTCTCTTTTCTAATTAGGCTATTTATATTTGAGCTAGGGATGGGTGAGATCTTTGCTTCCATTTATAAGAATACCCAACTTTCTATTTCAGTAATTTTTCTTTTTTTTTTAAATGATTTTTTATTATATTATGTTACTCACGATACAGTATATCCCCGGATTCCGATGTAAAGTTCGATGCTCCATTAGTTGCGTATAACACCCAGTGTACCATGCAATATGTGCCCTCCTTACCACCCATCACCAGTCTATCCCATTCCCCCACCCCCTCCCCTCTGAAGTCCTCAGTTTGTTTCTCATAGTCCATAGTCTCTCATGTTTCATTCCCCCTTCTGATTACCCCCCTTTCTTTATCCCTTTCTTCCCCTACCGATCATCCTAGTTCTTATGTTCCATAGATGAGAGAAATCATATGATAATTGTCTTTCTCTGCTTGACTTATTTCACTTAGCATTATCTCCTCCAGTGCCGTCCATGTTGCAGCAAATGTTGAGAATTCGTTCTTTCTGATAGCTGAGTAATATTCCATTGTATATATGGACCACAGCTTCTTAATCCAGTCATCTGTTGAAGGGCATCTCGGCTCCTTCCATGATTTGGCTATTGTGGACAATGCAGCTATGAACATTGGGGTGCATATGGCCCTTCTCTTTACTACGTCTGTATCTTTGGGGTAAACACCCAGTAGTGCAATGGCTGGGTCATAGGGTAGTTCAATTTTTAACTTTTTAAGGGACCTCCACACTGTTTTCCAGAGTGGCTGTACCAACTTGCATTCCCACCAACAATGTAGGAGGGATCCCCTTTCTCCACATCCTCTCCAACAATTGTTGTTTCTTGCCTTGTCTATCTTTGCCATTCTAACTGGCGTAAGGTGGTATCTCAGTGTGGTTTTGATTTGAATTTCCCTGATGGCTAATGATTTTGAACATTTTTTCATGTGTCTGTTAGCCATTTGTATGTCTTCATTGGAAAAGTGTCTGTTCATATCTTCTGCCCATTTTATGATTTGTTTATTTGTTTCTCGTGTATTGAGTTTGAGAAGTTCTTTGTAGATCTTGGATACCAGTCCTTTATCTGTGGTGTCCTTTGCAAATATATTCTCCCATTCCGTGGGCTGTCTCTTAGTTTTTTTGACTGTTTCCTTGGCTGTGCAGAAGCTCTTTATCCTGATAAAGTCCCATAAGTTCATTTTATCTTTTATTTCTCTTGCCTTTGGAGATGTGTCGTGAAAAAGGTTGCTCTGGCCGATGTCATAGAAGTTGTTGCCTATGTTCTCCTCTAGAATTTTGATGGATTCCTGTCTCACATTGAGGTCTTTCATCCATTTGGAGTTTATTTTTGTGTATGGTGTGAGAGAGTGGTCAAGTTTCATTCTTTTGCATGTAGCTGTCCAATTTTCCCAGCACCATTTATTGAAGAGACTGTCTTTTTTCCACCGGATGTTTTTTCCTGCTTTATCAAAGATTAGTTGCCCAAAGAGCCGAGGGTCCATTTCTGGGTTCTCTATTCTGTTCCATTGGTCGATGTGTCTGTTTTTGTGCCAGTACCATGCTGTCTTTGTGATCACAGCTTTGTAGTACAGCTCGAAATCCGGCATTGTGATGCCCCCAGCTTTGTTTTTCCTTTTCAACAGTTCCTTGGAGATTCGGGGCCTTTTCTGGTTCCATACAAATTTAAGGACTATTTGTTCCAGTTCTTTGAAAAATGTCCTCGGTATTTTGATCGGGATAGCATTGAAAGTGTAGATTGCTCTGGGTAGTATGGACATTTTAACTATGTTAATTCTTCCAATCCATGAGCATGGAATATTTTTCCATCTTTTTATGTCTTCCTCAATATCTTTCAAAAGTGATCTATAGTTTCTAGCATATAGGTCCTTTACGTCTCTGGTTAAGTTAATTCCAAGGTAACGCATGGTTTTTGGTGTTATTGTAAATGGGATGGATTCCCTAATTTCTCTTTCTTCAGTCTCGTTATTCGTGTATAGAAATGCAACTGATTTCTGGGCATTGATTTTGTATCCTGCCACCTTACTGAATTGTTCTATAACTTCTAATAGTTTGGGAGTGGATTCCTTTGGGTTTTCCATATAGAGTATCATGTCATCTGCAAAGAGAGACAGTTTGACTTCTTCTTTGCCGATTTGGATACCTTTGATCCCTTTTTGTCTTCTGATTGCTGTTGCAAGGACTTCTAGTACTATGTTGAATAATAGTGGCGAGAGTGGGCATCCTTGTCGTGTTCCTGATCTTAAGGGAAAGGCTTCCAGCTTTTCCCCATTGAGAATAATGCTTGCAGTAGGCTTTTCATAGATGGCTTTTATGAGATTGAGAAATGTACCCTCTATTCCTACACTCTGAAGGGTTTTAATCAGGAAAGGATGCTGTATTTTGTCAAATGCTTTTTCTGCATCAATTGAGAGGATCATATGGTTCTTGAGTCTTTTCTTGTTGATATGATGTATCACATTGATTGATTTGCGAGTGTTGAACCATGCTTGCATCCCAGGTATGAATCCCACTTGGTCATGATGGATAATCCTTTTAATGTACTGTTGGATTCTATTAGCAAGGATCTTGTTGAGGATTTTGGCATCCATATTCATTAGAGAAATCGGTCTGTAATTCTCCTTTTTGAGGGGGTCTTTGCCTGGTTTGGGGATCAAGGTAATATTAGCCTCATAGAATGAGTTTGGTAGCTTTCCTTCTGTTTCTATTTTTTGAAATAGCTTTAGGAGAATAGGTATTATTTCTTCTTTGAATGTTTGGTAGAATTCCCCAGGAAAACCGTCTGGGCCTGGAGTTTTATTATTTGGAAGGTTGTTTATCACTGACTCAATTTCTTCATAGTTAATTGGCCTATTTAAGAAATCTATTTCTTCCTGTTTCAGTCTTGGTAGTTTATAGGTTTCCAGGAAGGCCTCCATCTCTTCCAGATTGTTTAGTTTTTTGGCATATAGCTGTTGATAAAAGTTTCTAATAATCCTTGCAATTTCAATGGTGCTGGTCGTGACCTCTCCCTTTTCAGTCATAATTTTAATAATCTCAGTCCTTTCTCTTTGTTTTTGGACAAGTTTTGCCAGTGGTCTATCAATTTTATGGATTCTCTCAAAGAACCAGCTTCTAGTCCTGTTGATCTGCTCTACTGTGGTTCTGGTCTCTAATTCATTGATTTCTGCTCTAATCTTGGTCAACTCCTTCCTTGTCAGTGGGTTAGGCCTGTCCCTCTGTTGCTGTTCCAGTTTCTTGAGGTGAGAATATAGAAACTGCATTTTAGATTTTTCTATTCTTTTGAGTGAGGCTTGGATGGCTATGTATTTCCCCCTTAGGACTGCCTTTGCAGTATCCCATAGGTTTTGGACCGTTGTGTATTCATTCTCGTTGGTCTCCATAAATTGTTTAATTTGTTTTTTGATTTCCTGGTTTATCGAGTCATTCTTGAGCAGGATGGTTCTTAGCCTCCAAGTGTTTGAGTTTCTTCCAGGTTTTTCCTTGTGGTTGAGTTCCAATTTCAGAGCGTTGTGGTCTGAGAATATGCAGGGGATAATTTCAATCTTTTGGTATTGGCTGAGACCTGTTTTGTGTCCCAGAGCATGATCTATTCTTGAGAATGTTCCATGGGCATTTGAATAGAATGAGTATTCTTTGGTTCTGGGGTGTAGTGTTCTATATATATCTATGAGGTCCAACTCGTCGAGTATGGCATTCAAAGCCTTTGATTCTTTGCTTAGTTTTTGCCAGGGTGTTCTGTCTATTTCTGATAGTGGGGTGTTGAGGTCCCCTACTATTACTGTGTTCTTATCTATATGTCTCTTTATTTTGGTTAAGAGTTGGCTTGTGTATCTTGCTGCTCCCCTGTTGGGGGCATATATATTAATAATTGTCATATCCACTTGTTGAATACTTCCTTTAAGAATAATATAGTGCCCTTCTGTATCTCTCTCTATGGCCTCTAGTTTAAAATCCAGTCTATCTGATATGAGAATTGCTACTCCAGCTTTCTTTTGAGGTCCATTTGCGTGGAAGATGGTACTCCATCCCCTTACTCTAAGTCTGAATGCATCTTTGGGTTCAAAATGAGTCTCTTGTAGACAGCAAATGGATGGGTCATGTCTTTTTATCCAATCTGCAACCCTGTGGCGTTTTATGGGAGAGTTTAAGCCATTTAGATTGATAGAGATTATTGACAGATATGATTTTAATGATGCCATTTCTCTTTAAAGTCTTTGTATCGGTTGTGACTTGCTGCTCTGTATCACTCTTGGGGCCTTTTTACCTTTATAGAGCCCCCCTTAATATCTCCTGTAGGGCTGGTTTCGTGGTTACGAAATTGGTTAATGATTGGCGATTTTGGAACGTCTTTATTTCTCCATCAATTCTGAATGACAGCTTTGCTGGATAAAGGATCCTTGGCTGCATGTTTTTCTCTGAAAGAGCTTTAAAAATGCCCCCCCAAGCCTTTCTCTCATTCCAGGTCTCTGTAGACAGGTCTGACGTAATCCTGATACCTTTGCCTTGGTACGTGAGAAATTTCTTTGCCCTGGCCGCTTTCAATACTGTATCCTTGGATCTAATATTTGCGAATTGCACTATGACATGCCGTGGCGTAGGTTTGTCCTGGTTGAGCTTGGATGGGGTCCTCTCTGCCTCTTGGACACGAATGCTTGTTTCCCTTGCTAGATTAGGGAAGTTTTCAGCTACAATTTGTTCAAATATCTCTTCTAGACCTCTGTTTTTCTCCACCCCTTCAGGGATGCCGATGATTCTGACATTGGATCGTTTCATAGAGTCAGTAATCTCCCGTAATCTACATTCGTGGGCGTGGATTTTTTTAAGACCAGCTTCTATTTTCGTTTTTTCTTCTACTAACCCATCCTCCAATTCGCTAACGCGTTCCTCTGCCTCGGTGACCCTGGCCGTCAGAGCCTCTAGTTTTGACTG
>NC_048219.1:114356582-114421098 GCF_002007445.2 Ailuropoda melanoleuca
TGGGTTCCTTGCAGAAAGTGGTGGCTATTCTGTTCTTAGAGTTGCTGCTATTCTTTTCTTCATTCTCCAGTTGAGTTTGTAGGTGTTCAGAATGGTCTGATAGCTATCTAGCTGCATTCCTGGGACCAGACGAAATTTAAGCCCCCTGCTCCTCCGCCATCTTGGACCTCAGTACTTTTTCTGATTAAGGTCTTAAATTTAGGATTTTTTTCCTGAAAATTTATCCTATGAGCTTTCAAGTAAAGTTTTTTGTGATTATTCTGGAAAAGACATCCATGGTTTAGTTGCCCATCAGTTATCCAGTTGTTCCTCACTTTCTCTCTTGCTAAAATCAACCCTGTTTCCTTTATAGTTACCATGTGAAAATCTGCAGGAGATACATTTTGATAACCCATTCCCCCACCTTTTATTTTAGTTAGAGCCAGTTCTGACCACTTTTAAATCAAAACAAAAGTCTATTGTAATTATTTCTGGGAACACTAAATTTCCCAGGAAATGGAACATGTATGGTTAATGACCTTCAAGTTCTGGTGTGTCCAATCAACAAAACGATTTTTAGAAAAACCTGTTGCTTATCTTAAAGTGAGAAAGAATATTCTTTGAGAGTCTTAGCATTGTTTCAGAAAGGGGAGGTTAGAGGAGGATATTTTTAGGGTTTTAGGGTCTGAAATGTCAGGGCATATGACATGATAGTTTTAGATTGATGAACGCCAAGAGGTGAGAGTCTTGATAAGCAAGAGTCAGTCTCCCTAAGTTATCTTATCAAGGAACAAGTATTTCCTGAAACAAATAATTAACTTATCTTAGCCTAGTCTCAGTGTTATTTAGCACAGCAATTGGGATATTTGCTTCATCTTAGAATTGAACTAGCACAAATAAAGGAAAGTATATTTATTCTCAGAATTGTTTAGTGTAAGGATAGGAATGCATATTGACTGAGTTCCCAGTACCTTTATGATGTAATGTCTGCTGCTGCATCAGAATGAGGCAATATACAAAAGAAGCCCCACTAGAATCTTAGAGACAACTGCCCAAAAATGTTCTACCACTGAATTAATGCCACCATCTCTCTATCTCTGGAGTTTTTATTATGTGGGAAAGAGAAACCCTAACTTATTTAAGCCACTAATTAGGGTTTTCTATTACTCCTAATTGAATATGTTCCTAATATTATGTGCAAGACCAAGCATATGACTTTTTTCAATATTGAGAATGCTGTTTATTGTTATTTTAAGTGACCTTTTAAAACCAACTGATTTTTGCAACCACATCTTAAATATTTCCATGACAAAGTATACAGACAGGCTTAAAAATTTCAAATATAATCTCTCTTTCATTTGACTCTTCGTGAGGTAATCACACCAATAAGAGTTTAATGCTCCTATGTAGGAAAAGTAAGTGGATGCCTTGAATCAGTAAATTTCAGGAGTGCTGAAAGAAATTCAGTAAGATAGCGGTTGTTTTAAGGTTAAGGTTCATTTACATGCTACCTAAAGTTCTGCTTTCACATCCACACATTTGGTCAATCAAATAGAATGTTTATTGTTAAATATGCATTGGGTTGTTTAGCTAAATTTTCCAAGAACTATAGGGAATATAATATTATTATGTTAAAGAATATAGTTCTCCAAGGAAGAAACCATATATTTTTTTTTTCTAGCTGTGTTCCCATAAACTAGCAGGGAGTTTAGTATTTTAACAAATCCGTATTTGTTAGTTGAGTGAATAAACATGAATAGGTGAATGAGAAAAAGGAAGACCAAGTCTCATATTCATCCCCTACCTGTACTTGTCTCCACACTGAAGGAATTGTTATAATGGGTCATTAGTGGCCCTTCATTCCTGCAGACCTAATCCACCATGGTAGGACAGGTGGATTAGAAGGTGTTTCCCCATGTAAGTAAATGTTTCTCCTTCTTCTTTAGGAGACCCCATCCTGTGGGAGACATGTGTTACCACAGTCTCAAGCCCAGGGCTAGCCACATGGGCCTGTAAACAGTGCAGTCTGTACCAGGTTCTTTGCTCAGAAGGGGACCTTGTGCTTGGCTTTAATGCTTTATGGGCATTGTCTTGATATTATTAAAAAAATCATCTTTGAATTTGGGTTTTGTAAATGGAGTCTGATTGGACAATGTAGCACATGCCAGGGGGCCTGATGCCTCAGTTCACATGTAGTTTTGCACCCCACTGTCTCCATACATTTATGGTACAAGTTCTTAGCCACCTGCTCCCCAACCCCTTAGAGAGAAGCCAAGTCTTCCCTGAAGGAGAAATTTGTGTGAAACATTGGTAGTTCAGTGCTAGAATTCTCACCTCCCTGAAGAAGAAATTTTGTCTATGGATGGCAATGTCATCCTGTGCTCCAGAGTTCCCAGTCTGTCCTTCCCGATGGCCTACCCTGCAGATTTCAGACTTGCTTTGCCAGTTCCCACAATCTTGCACTATATCTCTCTTAATATGTAGTTCCTACTAATTCTCTTTCTCTGCTTGAACTCTAACTGACACAGCACATTAAACTCTACAATATAAGCGCTATGGCCAGAATCAGGTCAGTGAAAAGGAAAATTCAGCTGAAGAATTCATTTTAGAGCAATACTAATCATGGGCACTTAACATTTGTTTTAAAAATTAAAAATGCTTCTTAACTTTGAAAAAAAATTATTTATTGGCTTTGTTTTCTCTACCAACTGAATCTGTGCTTTAATTTCTTAAGTTAAATTGCATGCATCAGCGTGAGAAAATTGTGAAAATTCTCACTTACCAGAGGCCTCCTAACTTACCAGTTGCAATATTTTGTATTGTCCCTACCTCCAGAAAAAGTGTGCTTTAAAAATATTATTTCTTAGAATAGATTATGTGTGTGTGATTTCTAATTTTGTAAGTCAGAAGTTTTGTATAAGTTAGAAGTCAAGATGTAAAATGTTGGGACACCTGGGTGGCTCAGTAAGTTAAACGTCTGCCTTCAGCTCAGGTCATGATCCCATGGGGTCTTGGTATCCCAGGACCCTGGGATTAAGTCCCACATCAGGCTCCCTGCTCCGCGGGTAGTCTGCTTCTCTCTCTGCCTGCCACTCCCCCTGCTTGTGTACTCTCTCTCTCTCTCTGGCAAATAAATAAAAAAAGTCTTAAAAAAAAAGATGTAAAATGTCATCTATCTAAATCACCTAAGATTAAGAAAAACGGTGGTTTAGTAAAAATGATAAGCATATGTTGGAAAAAGTTTTAGTACAAATTACTTTCTGGTAATAAGTAAGGATTAACCAAATGTACAGAGAAGAAAAGACAGGTGGCTTGACATATCACAGAAGAGAAATCCTACCTTAGGCAGATGCTGAAATTTGGAACTGAGTGTCATAGCTTCTGGTATTTATATCACAGTCACACCAGCTTGAGTAAATAAAACCTTCAGATAAGCATTTCCAAGATCACACAATTAAGACCAATCATGAATTTCTGTAATCAGCTGTAGTCATCTAAACAAAGATACTGAAGTCTAGAAACTTTTTCACCTGTAAGAGCAGCCATTCATTTTTGAGTATCCAGAGGCAACCTGATTTCTCTGTCTCCACCCATCCATCTCCTTTCTCTTCTCAAAGTCAAAAAGGTCAGAAGGAACAGACAGAGATAATGAAAAAGAAATGTCATTTGTTTTCACTTCTTTTAGAAAGTGCCTCATGATAAACATATCTTTTAATGAGAAGAGTTAATACACTTTAATCATAACTACAGACTTGGAACTTAGTCCACAAATTCAAATGCTTTTAAGGAAACTTACTAGTAAACTAAATTAATGAAGCAGATAAGACAGAGGACTAATGGCAAGTGGAACTTGCAATTTATGGCTGGGTATGTACTTAATCCCATTTATTCTGTTTAGGATTCATTGTACTTCCTGAGTCTGAAGAGTCATGTTATTCAAAATTTCTGAAAAATTCTAATTTAGTATCATTTCAAATGTAGCCTATCTCTAATTTTATTCTCTACTTCTAGAATGCTGATTAGACATATGTGAGACTTCTTCATTTTATCTTATGGTTTTTTAAAATCTTTTTACTTTAGCTTTTATGTTTTTATCTCTTTCCTTATGAGTGATGCTTTTTGGTTTATTTCTTCAACACTTCCTTCCATTTCCTTAATTCTCCCTTTGGCTTTGTCTTATCTGCAATTTAATTATGCATTTGATTTTCATGTTTTAAGAATTATGTTTTCTTGTCAGAGATTCTAGTTTTGTCCTTTTGATACTTTTCTGATACTTTGTAATACTATAGTTCTTACTTTTCTGGTCTTCTATTCCTCTTGAACCTCATCTTCTATTACTACCCCTATGGTTTTAATTCATAGCATATTTCACCTTGAAACAGCTTTTTTGCTTTATCTTTCTCTCACGATTAGAACATAAATTCCATAAAGACAGTGATAGGGCTAGTGGCAGTGATGTTGGTTAATTTTTGTATTCCCAGTAACTAGAAACACACCCGACATAATTGGTCTTCCACAAATGTTAAATGAAATAAATATTTGTTGTTGAATGAATATCCCTCCCTTTTATTTCTTGTTTAATCCTTTAAACATAATTTATAATCTTGTCTGATAATTATATGAACTTTTTGAAAGTCTAACACTGCTATTTGTGTTTTAAGCAAATTATATTTGGTAGATTGTGTGCATTGTGGGAGTTTTAGCAGTCTTGTTGTGATTGATTTTTCAATTATAATTAAATTTGAAAAGCTATATTTACTCCAGCTGAGGCTTTTTCTCTACCTGATTCTTTCAATGCCTTAGTTGAAGACCTCTTCAAGAGGGATTTTGCTGTTGATCTGAAAGTGTCATCTGCCTATGATCACTTGTTATCTAATTTCTTAGCTTGCTAGGAAATTACTGGAGTTTAAATTTCAAGCCCAGACTCAGGAAGTTATAAGGCTGTGGTTTGAAATTCTCAGGTCAGTTGTTTGTTTGTTTGTTTGTTTTTTCCCCCTGAATTTTTTGACAGAAACAGGAAAGTATCCTGTCTCTGTAATCTTTGCCACTGGCAAGACTGATCCTACTCCACACTTTGACGGATGGTCAAGGGTCATCTTTTGGTGGGGGTCATTTTTTATGTGTCTTGCATGTTCAGACTTTGCCTTTTATCTATGTGGATAAGATTTTGTAGATACTTTATGCAACATTTAATTGATTTTTGTGGAGAAATTTTAATCATGTAGTCTATCATATTGTCAGAAATAGCTGTCTGAAAATTCCACCTGTATTAGGTTCCTGGGGCTGCCAATATAAGTACCACAGACTGAGTGGCTTAAGACCTTGGAAATATATCTTCTCATAGCTCTGCAGGATAAAAGTCCAAAATCGGTGTGTTGGTAGGACCATCTTCCCTTCAAAGCCTCCAAGGGGAGGCTTGCCTTTTTCAGCTTCTGGTAGCTCCATGAGTTCCTTGGCTTCTGCTGTTTAACTCCAGTTTCTGTCTCAATCATCACATGGTCTTATTCTCCCTTCTCCATCTGTTCATGTGACATTCTTTTTATGAGGAAAGCAGTCATATTGGGCCAGGGGTCCACATGACTCCAATATAACATCATCTCAACTAATTACATCTGCAACAACCCTATTTCCAAGTAAGGTCACATTCTGAGGTAATGAAGGTTAGGATTTCAGCAAATCTTTTTGGGAGATACATTGAAACCCATAACACCATCTAAAGAAAGCAGCTGATATTCAGTTCCCGCCTATCATTTTCACATTAATATATGTGCCCAGTGTTGTCATACTTTCTGTTTTACGTTTGAAATACTCTCATTTTAAATGTTGACTACCAAAACTTAAAGAAACAAAACAAAACAAAACAAACAAACAAACAAAAAACATTGCCACAGCCAGTAGTTTCTTGGCCAATCAAAACATAACTGCTGGCTAGATTTGGTTTGTTGGCTACTGATTTTCAACCTCTGCAATAACGTGAAGCATAATTGATCACTTATCCAGTGGTTACAATGAATTAAGCAAGAATATTTTTAATATATGAAAGGACTTCAAGTAATCCAGAAAGTGCCAAATAGTCAACATATATGTTACAAGGTCTGAAATTAAAGTATATGTTCCTTTTCTCATAAAATAGTTCCTCGAGCCATGATTTGGAATTTATTCATAATTATTTTATACATGCATCTAAGAAATTGGCCAGGTTTTCCTGTTCAGAGTAGACTTAAATTAGATTCAGTTTCTGAGAAATTTGAGGGTTGTTGCTAGAGGAAAGTGTGAAGATAAAAATGAGAAGTGACAGCCCTGATAGGAAGAGACAGAAAAAAAGATTTTCCAGAGCAGATATAAGAATTCTAAAAATCATAGCAGTCTGGCATCATTTGGTGCAGTTTGGAAACCTGGAAGGCATCACGAGTATAACTTGCTGCAATAACTCATGTTCTAAACATCCACCTTAACCATTAAAAGAGGTTTTAGTTCTAATTTATTTAAATGAGCAGGACCAAAAAAAAGGGAATATGTTAATATGTTTAAAAAGATTTCCAACATTCCAGGGAAACACCTGAATTCAGTCACTATGTACCATGATAGCTGAACCAGTTGCTAAAAATACCAGAATTCTTCCATATTCGTTTTTATGTAGCTGAGCTACCCTCCCACAGGTAAAGCCAGACTGGACCACGGTTCAGCAACTAATTATATATTATATTATATTATATTATATTATATTATATTATATTATATTTATAATATATATTATACATATCTATAATTATAACATATATATTATAGGTATGTATAATATATGTATATAGCCAGACTGCACCACAATTCAGCAACTAATTATATATTATATTATATTATATATACAATATGTTATATATTATACATGTTATATTATAATTATATATTATATTATTCCTATAAGAATGATGGCTGGCAGAATTGGAGGCTGAAGTACTTACTGGTCCAGGACTTTGGGAACTATCTGTTCTGGTCCCCATACTATTGCTAAATATGTAGAATATTATTTCTGCTGATGCAAATATTTACCAAAGAAAATTTCTTCACCTTAATCTACAACATATATGACATTTGGAAAGACAAGAATGTCAGAGACTAAATCAATATATGAATAAATAGCATATTCTCTGAGCAGAGGACATGGTCACTAAGGAAATGGCTGGCTGCCTTGGTTAACAGCACTAAGTATTCACAATAAGTAATTACTTACTCTTGGTTGTTTTCAAACTCATGGAATCGAACTTGTGATTATAAATTGATAACTCTAGTGTTTTACCTACAAAAAGAATGAACTACCCAAAAGATGGAATACCTTAGTAGCCTTGGAAATTATATTTCGCTTGTAAATTAATAAATTAACTTTCCGATTTTATGTATCTTCTGATCTTAGTTAATTTGATCAAGTCTTGAGTATTTCTTAGTAACATGAGAATTACAATGATTGGACAAATCAGTTTTCTGAAGTTGGGGTAAATTCATCAAGTTAGTAAGATCCTATGGGGACCTTAGAAGTTAGCCATCATGTCATCTTAGGAAAGTTTCTGTGATATCGCATAGGTTTAATCCTTTGTTCCTTTGGAACTTCCCGTTGGAAACTTAATATGATGAGTTTGTATATTGCAAAGAATTTCCTAAACTAGTCTAACTTTAAGCAGTATCTAAACTAAATTCAATGATTAAAAATGTGTTGTCAAATACTCATGAACAAATACTGACTTCTTTGCATTGCATTAATAGTTTTTTTAATGTCAAATTTCTTAGAATTCAGACTAAACCTCAAAATATACCAGAAATCACCTCCATAAGCTATTGATGATTTGGACAAGAGAGATTAATATATATGCACATGTAAGTATTAATATATAATAAGTACATACATTCTTTATTAATATATAATGATATACCTATATGTTCATAAATATAATAGACTTATTTAGTCTGTAAATCAGAAAAGTCTTTAATTTATGGTTCTTTAGCTTATAGACAAGTATGTAAAGTTTCAGTGTGTGGAGGTGAACATTAGATTGAAATAATACCTGAGTTTTATTTTTCTCTTTGCCACTAATTCAATTGAACATCAGACAAGACTCTATCCCTTTGGAGCTCTGTCCTTTCATCTGTAAATTAAAATCTTTCTATTTGTAACTCTAATCCATTTCATCTCTAACATTTTTGAATCCTGTAAGACCATCTAGTCTATATTTCTCATTTAACAGATGAAAAAACTAAAACCGAGAGATAAAATGACTTGCTTAGGGTCACATGGCTAGTTGGTGTCCAAACACTAAAGAAAATAAGATTTCTTGATTCTGTTAAATAACAAAGTTCAGCCAAGTAAATTTGAAGATCTAATTTGCTTTATTAAATGATGCATGATCAGGCAGTATCCCATCTAGCAAATAGGCAGTCCAGAATTGTACAAAGTGGAAGGTTAAGAAGGAAGGTGTGGGCAAGAAAGTTATTAGCAAAAGAAAAAGATTGTTTTAGGCAAGGCCCCTTTCTAGGGAGTAAAAGCAAGTGGCCTTATCATACAGATGACTTCATCTTTCTTTGGGGAATGGAGAGGGCCAAGGTGATAGACTCCTTGGCACTGATTAAAAAATTCCTGACTGACCAGTTAGACTGCGTTTCTTGGAGAGGTTGAAACTGCGTGAAACTGCAATTAGATTATGGATTAAGTACCACTTTGGAAATTCTGTGTAAGTGACACCATTTGAGGCCTCTTAATTTTGTTTTGTTTTTTAACAATTCTTAGTGCAGTCCACTGTTCTACTATAGCTGATAATACCACAAACTATATGTATAGTTGTAAGCCTTGGAAGGATACTTTTCAACTATCAGCAAAGAAATAAAAAAAATAAATCTGGTGATTGGAGGAAGAATATAATTTTCTTACTTGAGTGCATCCTCACCTTAAGGAATATATTTCTAGAGTTAAGTCAAAGAACTAATTATGCATTATTGCACGTTATATAAGAGCATTGTACAAGTCAATTAGAACTGACAATAAAACAACTTGCTGAAACAAAATCACATTCCAATTAAAATGTTCTGAAATCTCCACAGCCAATCACATTTTCCCCACCATATTACTGGTCTCTTCCTAGGTTGTAGCTAAGGAACATTTCTGTTTGTTTCTTTAATTCCTGAGAGGTCATGAAATTTCCAATGCCATTATTTTTCAGGTAAGAGAATAAGAAAGTGCACTTTTAAAATGTCTTAAACACAGAACCAGAACTCCAGTTTTTAATTAGAAGGGCATGGCTTATTTAAAAGAATTAACAATGCTAACAACAAAATAGTTTACATAAAGTATCCTATTTTCAACAGAAAAATTCAGAATGCAAGGAAAAAAAAAACTTCAGCCTTTCTACTCATCTTTTTGAGGTATAATTTTTTAATTCCATAGCTAGCTGACCTGTCGCTAATTGTTTCAAAAAAGATTTCTATCAGATTGCCTTGCCTTTATCTCTGATTTACTCAATAAATCTTTGTCTCCATCTCTGTGAATCTTTCTCAATTCTCCAGCATAATGAAGACAAAGAGGGAATTCAATGTTGATGATTCCTTTACTCCAAACCTAAAGAATAAACATTTTAAACTTGCTCCTTCTTTAATATAACTGTGACATAAATATGACTAAAGGATGGGTATGTTTTACCATCTAAAAACTGAAGCACATTTTATTTATTTCAAAAGTGGTCCTCACGAAAATTTGGAGTCAATCGGTATTGGCTCCATTACATGTTATTTTTCAATTAGTTTCCTTTAAAAAAATTCCTGTAACAGGATGATTTCTTTTTTTTTTATTTCTCTAGTCTAACAAAATATATGAAACATATCTTGTTGTTTAAGCGAATACAGTCTCTTAATTTCAAATTAATCAATTTGGAATTAAACTCCGTAATTGTGCTGCAGAATGTTCAGAGTGTTTGCATAATTTGGGGGAGTTTGGTGGAGGGAGGAGATAGTGGAAGAAAAATGTGGTATATTCAAGGGTATTTCACATTTCATGAGTACCTATTGTTTTATCATAGTGTCCTGTTTCCTTGGATATTCCTTTCTGTGAATTTTTTCTTTTTTATGCAGATGTGTAACTAGGGATACAAGAAACCATGGCAACACTGTCTTATTGAAAGAAAATAAGTTGAAAGTAGTAATCCCTTGTTCTCTGAGATAAACCAGTCTATGGTAGGGTGTAAGTTGGGCCTTTCTCTCTGCCACATATCAGTATCTCCGTGATAGTGGTTTTTGTTGAATATCTACTTCAGAAAGATTCACGAAATTGAGAAGTTTTAGAAGTTGTTTACAGAGGCCCATCAAATTTCAAATCACTGAGATAAATTAGAATTCATATGATTTATGTAATGGAGAAGGTATTAAACCATCAAAGATGAATATTATTTGTAAAATCTCATAGAGTAAATACAATATCAACTTGTAAAAACAATTTTGCAAGAAAAATGTTACCAATTTCACAAAAGGGCAAAAATATCACCATTCTTTTCATGGGCTGTCACAATGTCCTTCTTTATGAAAATTGCTTTTTTATTAGAGGGCAGTTACTATGTGTTGGAATAAGAAAAAAATAGATGGTAAAAGAAATTAGAGGCAAAACATACCCACTTTCATATTTGTTCTCTTCTGATTCTTAATCGTGAGCTGTGTGGAAAAGTTTGGTTTTAGGCAACATTTCAAACCGAAGCTTGTCTTCATCTCTCTTACTTTCTCCTTCTCTGCCTTTTTTGTTTTTATGCTCTACTGCATCCTTGGCCAAATAGCAATAATTCTACATTTCAAGTCAGGAGGACAAGTTTCAACAAATGATTATAAAATGTATTAGATATATTAGCTTGTATGGTGATCCAATGAAATATTAGAATATCTGCCTGTCGCATTGAAGAAGTGTGAAGACTAATGTACCAGCACTTGAGGCACTTTCTCCATCCTGCCTTCACTCATAACACTCACTACTTGTACTATGGTGCTTACCTGATCCTACACACCCTGCAAGCCCTCCCAATTTTTAAACTTTGTCCCTGTTCTAATAACACCCCTATGAGAGTAGGAGAACAGCCTTAAACTCTGACCCAGTGAGTCGCTAATCATTACAAAATCTGATCATTTGTTACTCTCTTGTTTTTTTAATCTCCTGTAGATAAATTATTACAGATGTCTCAGGGTTCTGGTCTATTTTCCTATTGTTTCTACTTGCCCCAAAATTATTTGTTTCAGATGATAACTTTAAGGATCACCCCTCTATTATCTATAAGCAATATTTCTCAATAATTTTCAAATTATCATTATGTCAATGTCAATATCACCTGCAAAGTTTTGTGTTTTTGCTTTTACTTTTAGTTACTAATGGGCAGACCCTATCGAGTTCAACTGAACAAACAACAGTATGAGACTACTCTATAGTTTGTATTTCTTTCTTTTTTTTANTCATTATGTCAATGTCAATATCACCTGCAAAGTTTTGTGTTTTTGCTTTTACTTTTAGTTACTAATGGGCAGGCCCTATCGAGTTCAACTGAACAAACAACAGTATGAGACTACTCTATAGTTTGTATTTCTTTCTTTTTTTTAAAAAAAGATTTTATTTATTTATGTGACAGAGAGACAGCCAGCGAGAGAGGGGACACAGCAGGGGAGAGGGAGAGGAAGAAGCAGGCTCCCAGCTGAGGAGCCTGATGTGGGACTCGATCCCGGAATGCCGGGATCACGCCCTGAGCTGAAGGCAGACGCTTAACGACTGTGCTACCCAGGCGCCCCTATAGTTTGTAATTCTAACAGGCTCTCTAACAAATGTGTGAAGAATCTATAATTTTCTTTATTTTAGGGAATGAAATTGCCTTGAGATCTCACATCATGGTTTGACACTGAGATGTGTGACCTTGGGCACATGAATGAACCTCTCTGAGATTCAATTATTATTTTTATTTTATGTCCTGAAATGGGAGTAATAAGAACACTTACCTCATAGCATGGAGAATTAAGGAAAACAAACAAAACAAGTAAGGTGCTTTGAAAAGTGCTTTATACACAATACATAATAAAATGAGTAATCCATATTGAGTACTTGTGTGCTTTGATGATATTCCAAGCCTTTTGTATGTATTATGGTTTAATCTTCATGAGATTCATAGGAGGTTAAGGAAATACCTTTGGTCTCCTATGATGATGGGCCTTTCTTTCCTTGTTCATTTCCAGTGGCTTGACAGGGAGCTGCATCAGTTGGACTGAACCATCTCATGGAAGGAGAACAAGATCTCAAACTGAGACAGTAGCATTAATGTTTCAACTCTCTAGGTGAGCTCTGAGGCACCTCAAGAATCATAGGCCAGGAAGGCCCTTTGCTGCAAACACCAGGTGTACTTTACCCACTTTTAGTTTAACCAACCTACAGCTATTCGACGTGCATGTTGGGATTCCTTTCACTAGAGGGCTCTCAGGCTGCTCAGCTCTATGGTCCTGCAGACTTGGAAGAACACCATGGAAGGTTAGAGGGATTCCTGTCTTTCTCCTCTGCTTCTAAGATGTTCTCAAGAAATTTCATCATGCAGTGGGATTGGCCACTGTGCACCTGTGCAAAAGAGGCAGGTGCTGGAGTTATGTTGGTTTTATAGGAGAGAAACTGAGGCACAGGTCAAATAACATCCCATATACCAGACAGCTATAAATGATGCCAATGGCTCTGTGTGGCTCCTGTTAACATGATTACAGTGATTCTACTTGCCATTATTCAGGCATTATGGGAGGCTTAAGGTAAAAGTTTTTGGACACTTAGGGCCTTAAACTTAACTCTTTTCAAATGACGCCACAATTTTCAAAAAAGACTCTTTCATATGAGTGTTTACATAAATTAGTACATTTTTGGAGTATGTTAATTTTGTAAATTTAATACTAACCTACATTTTAAAGGTATTTAGAGATCTTTTTTTTTTTTAAGATTGGTTATTCAGTGAGAAGAAAAAAATACTTTCCTCATCTATAAAGTAATAGGTGATTTAAAATAGTTTTCCTCCAAGAAAGTGTTGATCTACTAATTGACAGAGTGATGGCTGGGATGGAAGAGGAAAGGAATCAAGTAAGGCAAGTTTACTGGTGTTGTTTGTATTTTTAGGTCTGAGTCTCTGTAAGTGCAACCCAGGCACAGTTGCTCACACCTACCCCCAATGGAGAGGTAACACTGCAGGCCAGAGGACCATCTTCTTTTTTTTTTTTTTTTAAGATTTTATTTATTTATTTGACAGAGAGAGAGACAGCAAGAGAGGGAACACAAGCAGGGGGAGTGGGAGAGGAAGAAGCAGGTTCCCAGCAGAGCAGGGAGCCCAATGAGGGGCTCGATCCCAGGACATCGGGATCATGCCCTGAGTGGAAGGCAGACGTTTAAGGACTGAGCCACCCAGGTGCCCCCAGGGGACCATTTTGGTCTTTTTCTAGACCAGCAGGTTTAGAGATTGCAATAAATTGGCCTTTTAAGGCAGTGCCTGATTAAAGCTGGATGCATAAATAAAGCAGTAGAAAAAGCAAAACATTCATGGAGAAAAAAAAATCATACCTTTACCCCCTTTTCTGACTCAATTTCCTATGACAGCCAACTCAGTGTTGAAAGAATGTTCTAGAGTGGACTACAGTCTTGGCTCAAGCATTGCTAGCTATTTGTACTTGGGCAGGTCATTTAAACTACTGCAAATCTTTTTTCACATCAACTGGTATATGTGAATTTTATAATTTTATAATGTGAACCTCATAAAGTTAGTGAGATCTGAAAGATATTTTATATAGGCCACTTAGTGCATTGTGTCTGTTCTCTTTACCATGACTGACACAGCACATAGAATAACTTGAGGGTAGGTCCTTGAATTTTACTCATTTGTTAAATTATTCTAAAACAAATCTTTTCAGAAGAACATGACTATAAATTTACCAGTTAAATCACTGAAGGCATGACTGAACATTATGAAAAAAAAATAATGGTTTCTATAAGTTTCTCCTGAAAGAATATGGCAGTGTGAGAAGGAGGAAACCTGGTTTTCCCTTTACATTGCAGACATTAGCAAAATCAGAGGAATAATTTCTGGAAATGACTTCTGGAGATCTTGAAACTCTGTTGGTTGAACAAAATAGCTTGTATCATAGCAGTAGGAATAAATATTAATATCCAGCCATGCCAGAGAAAGTTCTTAGATCAGTTCTGTCCTTTCTAACTGCATACACAGATGCTTTGGGATTCTCAACAGAAACAAATATCACAACTTAAAAAAAAATGTTATTAATAATGTCAGATCTCTTTTCTATCTTAAGCAAAGTAACATTGAGTTGATTGTTCCCTTATTAAGAATGAATCATAAGCATTTTTAAATTCTCATTGAATAATTTATTTTTTTGCATATGTATTTTTAAACTATTAGATTTGGTATCACTTATACTCATTACTTTTCAAAATTAAGTAATATTTAAAATTTATTTTTATAGTTACTTTCAATTAAAAACAATATATATTTCTTTTCCATCTATAGGAGTGACATAAATTTTTCTTTGTAAATAAAGGAAAGATATTAAGGACATAATAATGGACATAGTGCATGGAAATGGTCAATCCTTTAGTTTAGTATGAACATATATAAGAAAGGCAGGACGTGCCAATCTCAAAAGTCCTTCGCAATTTAATAACCCAAGGGTTTTAGAATAGTGATGTTATATAGGTGGGGAACAATGAAACATTGACACCACGCCTAGATCCCTTATAGTAATAGACAAAACCTTTTCTAGGTATTTTCTCTTGTGACGAGAATAAAGATGAATTAGATCAGTGGTTCTTAAAGTGTGGCTTTAGAACCAATAGCATCAGCATCACTTGAGTAGATGCTTATTAAATGTGCAAATTCTCAGGCCCTACCTGGACCCTTTCGGTGATTCTCTTGCCTGCCAAAGTTTGAGAACCATTGAATTAGCACATATGTAACATAAATGATCATAAATTCTACTGGAAAATTAGTCCTGTGCTATTAACACTAGTGAAAGTAATCTCGAACATGATCTTAGCCTAATGAATGACAGTGAATGCTTAGAAAAAGAGAATGAGAAGATTGTGTTTAGAAAGGAGTTCATGGGGCGCCTGGGTGGCACAGTGGTTAAGCGTCTTCCTTTGGCTCAGGGTGTGATCCCGGCGTTATGGGATCGAGCCCCACATCAGGCTCCTCTGCTGTGAGCCTGCTTCTTCCTCTCCCACTCCCCCTGCTTGTGTTCCTTCTCTCACTGGCTGTCTCTATCTCTGTCAAATAAATAAATAAAATCTTAAAAAAAAAAAAGAAAAAAAGGAGTTCATATAGCAGGAGGGGAAATCTTGTCCGCAAATACTTAATCTTACCAATCACAGTCAAATGCTTTGTTACCTTTTTTGTTGGAGGGAAATAGCTACATGCAAAACAACCATGAAGAACATGAAAGTTACTTCTTTTACTGCAAAGAAAACCTGAAGTCTATCTCTAAAGGTTACAGACCAAGCAATAGTACCTGTAGTAACACTTGGGCTTCTGGTCCTCTTCTCTAGGAGTATCCTTACATATCCTTGCTGATCATGGGCAGCTGGCTGACTCATGGCCACTGCTAATTGGACCAGGAGTAAACACCTAAACCAAGATGACTCATTTAGAATCTTTGTGCAGAGACTGTGAAATTGGCACTGAGACAGTTGGTATGTGTTTGTAGAAGAATTAAGAGGCATTGAAAGTTGAGGTTGAGGTGGCCATTTGAACTCAAAAGTAGAAAAGGACTTTCAGAGAGAGAGAAGAGTAAACAAAGTAAATACACCGGTACGTGTGTGTCTGGCTGTGGAGTGGTGTGGGATATGGAGACAGAAAGGAAGAGAAAATGAGAGTTGCTATGTCACTAATAACTTCTAATTCCTACTACATTTCTTCTCCTTAGGTTTCCTGTGACAACTTACTATTCCATTCAATAAGTTGTTTTGTTTTCTTTGGATAGGTGGGTCAAAAAAATTTTTTTTTACTTGAAACATGATTCTTAAGATTCCTATTTATCAATGAATATCAACATTCATTAAAATATGAATATAATTTTCTTATTAGCTACTGGCTGAAAACAAAGGCTAGGATTTGGTGTTTGAATACCCAGTCCCTTCCCACAGAAATACACCCCAGATATTACCAGGATGGCCACTAGTAGAAATAGATATTATCTTGGTCCCTAGGAGAAGAGAACTTTCACAGCATGAAGAATAGGAAACATTGTACTGTGTGACAGTTAAATTGATTTTCCTTTATTAACTGAAGGGAAAGGAACATAAGAATTTAAATTTATAGACAAATCAACAGAAACTGAGATGTAGATTAATCAAAGTAAAAAAAGCCAAAGCAGTCATTCAAAGGACACATGCAATATGGCAAGGCTGATAAAAGTTGGATGGGCAGACACTGGAGCAAGTAGCAATGAAAGAGAGAATCGGAGTCCTGCTGAAGCTTTCCACACACAAGTACCAAAGAGAAGACTAAGTAAGGATAGATGCATCCGGAGTGTAAAGTAAGCCCTGGACCAGACACCATTAAAACACAAAACATGTTCTAGACAAGCCTGACTCCAGTAAAAGGGCAGCAGAATGTGACATCTGGCTCCAGCTGAGGCCCTTTTTACCTTGAGCAAGCAATTATGCATCTGGCACTAAAGTTCCCATGATAATTATAGGAGTAAAAAATTGAGAAAGCCATTTGGGAGAAGAAGGAGAAGCTGGTTTTGTTTTGTTGTTTTGTTTTGTTTTGTTTTAGCTCCTATTGGGTGATTACATACATCTTCCCTTCTTACGTTCTCTAGAAGAACATGGAAACATAATAGTTGGAACATTAAGGACCTATCTAAGAATTATGAAGAAAGAATCCATCCATTCATAGGTGAATTCTTCCCAATAAAATACAATAATTGCAATAAATTTATTTAGGTTGCTTTGAAGATTTTTTTCATCATTTTAAATTTAGTAGTTAAACTCTATAGAGCTTATTTACCTCCCCCTGTCCTCTTCATTTTATGCATTCAGGAGAATGAATAAAAGTATCATTCTCATGTTTTGATGGAAATACTGATTAATGGACTTAATGTATTCATTAAATGCCCCCTTATTTTATCTCAGCCATAGAATGTTTAGGATTACCATTATGAATTAGCAAAATTAGAAGTAATTAATATCTCTGGTTTCAGGTGACTATGGGAGAGAGGAAAACATGAGTTCAAACCTAAAAGATTCTCTGATGTATCACTTCTACTACAAAACTAAGAGATTACTTGGATCTAGAAGGATAGAAGGGAAACTGAAATTCTTTAATCATTTTCAGGTCAAATAATGTGTGCTCCTAGAAGACTGAAAGTTAACTGAGTGTGAGGGCATCACAGAAGCCCAGATACACTTTAAAAGTTCTTTTTGTCCTCAAGTGTTCCACCTCTCAAGCAATATTTAAAAATCCCTTCCAACACTATTCCAGGGTAATCATGACTCAGGGATTATACTCTGGGTTTAAAGATGTAGTTGAACCCCACTTTCTAGATTTTAGTCAGTGATGCGTAGGAACAGCTAATAGGAGCAGCAGAGACTCAAGTATGTGCCTGTGATCTGTCCGGAAGTTTTCTCGGATTCAAGTGCCCTACAAGATAGGCTCATCCCCGGAGCACAGGGATGATTCTCTAACAGTTTTTAGGCAGAACTGTCAGCCCATCTCCAGATCCTCTCTTCTCCCTCACGGTTCTTGATGATCATTTTTAAACTCAGTTCACTTGGGAGAAGAAAAAAAAAAAAAAGTGGGCATGAGCATTATAGCTGTCCAGCTACTGAATCGTCCTACTGAAAATCAGCTTCCTCATTGGTGGAAGAGATGAACCTGCAGAAGACATGAAGTACAGTGTAGGCCCAAAGAAAATTATAATCTTATTGATAAGCCAACCGGAAATTTTGGTTTTGCTGACAATGTGGCAATTTCTATTCAGAGATTTTAACATCATAACAATTACCACTTTACTATTTCTCTTTCCAAACAGGCAATTTCATGCATAGTATGATAATGTGTACTCTGCTATCTTCTATTTTTTATAGTTTTTGCTTGAACTAAAAGCTATAACATTTTATTACCTTGATATATTAACTCTTAACTGGGGAAATTATAACCAAGCAGAGTCATATATAATATCCTATGGATTTTTCATTCTCATCTTGTAGAATGAGGAGTTTAGGGAGATCTATTTTAACAATTACTCTAAGACGAACAATGCACATTTGAAAGGCAAAGAAATGGAAGTCAGACTGGTAAAAACAGAAAACAATTGTTTTGTATCAGTCTGAAGTGAATAGAAACACTCCTGTTATGCAGTTAAATGTGATAATGTAAGTTTCAATGCAGGTGACAAACTCAGTTTTAGGAGTGGTCGCGTTAGAATCTAGCTGATGTTAGGCATGTCTATATACTGTTGTACCAGAGTTTTCATTTAGTTATCTGTTTACTTAGTGTATTTCTAAATTTCTAATTTTATTGTAAGTATTTTAACATAATTTTTTAGAAAATTTTTCGACTTAAAAGAGAGTTGCAGAGGTAGTACAGAGAAAAATCTCATATATCCTTCACTCAGCTTTTCCCTTTTAATATCTAAAACGAACCAAAGTGTATGTGTGGAAACTAAGAAATTAATCTTGGCTCAATTTTGTAAACTGAAGTGCAAAATTTATTCAGATTTCACCAATTTTTGTTTTTGTCATCCCCGTCTCTGCCCCACAATCCAGGATTCAATTCAGAATCCTACATTTCTCTTGGTTCTCCTGTCTCTTCAATCTGCAGCAGTTACTAGACTCTTCTCATATTTTATGATCTTGAAGCTTTTCAAGAGTATTGGTTAGTTATTTTGTAGAATGTCCTTCAATTTGGGTTTTTCTGGTGTTTTCTCATGCTTTACTTTAGGTTCTGCATGAAGTTTAGGTTATGTGTAAGGATACTGAAGAGGTGATGTGCCCCCAGGACAATTGTATTAAGTGTTATGTGATGTTCATATGTAATACTGATGATGTTAATCTTGATCTTTGTTTCCTCCTGTAAAGTTGCCATTCATTCCTTTGTAATTACTAAAATCTTGGGAACAGATACTTCCAAGACTCTTCAAATATCCTATCCTGCTTAAACTTTCCCTCCTTAATTTTAGCATCCTTTAGAGGAATTTAGCTGCTGTAGTTTTCATTATGGTGTTCTAATGGTGATTTTCTATTTTGCTTATTTCTTTTACATGTATTAATTGGAATTCTTCAGTAAAGAATAGCCGTTGCTTTTCCTTTGTACCTTCCTTCTTTCATTCATTTGTTCTTTTCTCTCTTTTCTTCATTCATTAATTGTATTAATTTATTATGAATATTAATTTTATTATTTGGGTTATAATCAATACTATCATTATTTGCTTTGTTGATCTAGTTGTTCTAACTTTGGCCATTGGGAGTTCTTTCAGGTTGGTCCCTATGCTATTTTGATATGTCTTCATCATTTTGTTAGTTCATATTTTTTCTATCCTCTTCCTTTGTAGCAGGGCAAGATCCTCTGGGTTTTTCTTATAGTTTTTCCTGCCTCAGACCTGGAATCAACCATTTGTTCAAAGAACTCTAGTTCCTTTTAAAAGGTTCCTTTTAAAATGACATTTAGAAAACAATATCCAGGCACTAGGTGTGTTTATTACCACTGTGTCAAAATCACTTCATGATAAAATTTTAATGAAAATTATGCTGGTTGAAAATAATTTCTAAAAATCCAGAATTTTTGGCAAAAATTCTGGATGTCAAGAGCACTTCCTAAACTGTTGTTAATAGGTAGTATGCTTTTGGTAAAGGGTTACATTTTCTAATTACATGCTCTGCCTCAGAGATTGATTATTGAAGAATTTTGCCAAGACTTCAGTATGTTTAAAAAACGTGTTTGCTTTTGGTATCTTTCGTTGACATCCAAAGCTATCTGACTTCAAAATACTTTATTGTTTTTAGTTTTGTTTGTTTGTTTGTTTTTCCACAATACATCTACTGATATCTAACTAGAAGAGTCAGGATCAGTTGAACACCAGATTTGGAAATACCATTTTAACTAAAAATTCCCTCTTCTAGATGTTGTCATCAGATAACAAGTAACAGCATTTCAGTCACTTTGCCTTTGACTCTCCATATTAATTACCTAGCAAATGATCAAGGCTACCTTCCCTTAAGCCACTGAAAACTGACAGTGTAATTGTCCATATAGTCCTCTTGTTTACTTATGCATTACCCCGTAAACCACAATATAACACATGCACACCCTTCCCTCCCTCCCTCCGTCCCTCCCTCCCTCCCTCCCTCCTTCTTTCCTCCCTCCCTGTCTTCCATCCTGTCTTCCTCCCTGTATTCCTCCCTGTATTCCTCCCTGTCTTCCTTCCTTCCTTTCCTTCCTTTCCTTCCTTCCTTCCTTCCTTCCTTCCTTCCTTCCTTCCTTCCTTCTTTCCTTCCTTCCATTTTTTTCTGGCTTAGATGAAACATACTGGCATTTTTTTCTGATGCTCATAATATAACAATGGCTGAGAAACTGCAATTTTCCAATATCAGCAAAACACTATTTCTGAAGCCAATCTATTAAAAATAAAAGCAAGAATGACCTCTTTCATACTCTAATGTGTTCTCATGCTGGCTGTGGTATCCATGCAGCATTGGTCCCTTATTCTTCTCCTGTCACTGTTGCGTGTAGAATAATTTTGCCTGATTCTGGTCTTTTGTGGTTTAGTCATGCATTTCTAAGTACTGGCTCTTCATGCTTCTTTTCTATCAAATTAGATTCTTGACTTTGTATCTAAGATGATGTAGTTACCTATTCAGAAACCAATGCTTTTCATATCACCTAGTTTATGTATTGGACAAGAGATTATTGAAGAAAAATGATTCAAATATAACTTTTATAGCAAAAAATCCTACTCACCATGAAGTGTGGATCATGTTAAAGCACTGTCAGCAAAATTATGTAATCAAGCCAGCAAAAACCAAATAAGCTAATTATCCTTTTAAAATGAACCTAGAGCTAACATTATGCAAACAAATAAAAACAAAACCCAAAGGAAAAAAGCACCAGAACAAAACTTTTTCATGTAATAGACCTAGAATTTATATACTATATTACTTATGTAACCAGCACCTACTAAACACCTACTGTGCTACATAATACACTTTGTAATGAGGATTCAAACTTGAATATGATATAGCTTCAGCCCTCAAATATTACCTTTAAGTGATAAGAAATATAATGTAATTTTGATATAGTGTTAATGTAATAATAATGTTATAAGAAATTTGGGGACCAGAGAGATGGATCATTTTATACATAACTAGTACATTAATCACCTTGAGCTGCCATAGCAAAATACTATAGGCTGGCTGGCTTAAACAGCATAAATTTATGTCTCTCAAAGCTGGAGGTTGAAAGTCCCAGATCAAGGTCCAGCAGGGTTTCATTTCTGGTGAGAGCTCTCTTCCTAAATTATAGGTAGCTAGCTGCCTTCTCATCGTGCTCACATGACTTCTTTGTGTGCATGTGGAGACAGAGAAAGCTCTCTCCTGTTTAATCTTACAAAAACACTAATTCTGGGGCGCCTGGGTCGATCAGTCGGTTAAGCCTGCTACTCTTGATTTTGGCTTAGGTCGTGATCTCAGGGTTGCAAGATCCAGCCCCTGCATCTGATAGCGCTGGATGCTTAGCAGGGAGTCAGCTTGAGATTCTTTCTATCCCCCTGCTCCTGCTCGCACGCTCTCTCTCGCTGTCTCTCAAAAATAAATAAAAACCTTAAAAATAAAAATCTTAAAAAACTAAACAAAATAATAATTCTATTGATCCCACACCCTTATAACCTCATTTAACCTTAATTACTTCTTTATGGTCCCTAACTCCAAATAAAATCATATTGAGGTTAAGGCTTCAACATATGAATTTTAAGGGAACACATTCAGTCCATAGCATTCAGAGTTCTTAAAAATTTTCATTTTATTTAAGAAAATAAAGGTGCTTATGCCATTGTGCATAAAAGTGATAAAGAAGAAAAATTGTTTTATTTCCAAAAATATGAGTCACAACAATAAAAGATTTAATTCTTAACATATTCACTTTTTGTTTGTTTTGTTCCACCAATATGTTGGAGGTACCCGGGACAATATTATTCTATTTAATCTTTAGATGAAAAACTTGGAAATACTGTAATTTGTCCAAAATTATACTGTTTATTGATAATAAAACTTATTATTTAAAATTTAACAAAGCCTACTGGCTCCATCCTGTGATATTTCTGCATAATGAATGAAACTAAAGTATAAAAAAATCTTCCATGCAAAAATTCCTTATGGCATTTTTCTGGAAATTTAAATATTTTCCCAAATCCTAAATTCTACCCTTCCCCCCACAAAAAAATCAAGAAATTAGGAAAACTGTTACAGTATTATAATTATCCTGTAAGAAGTCAAACCTAACAAGTAACATAGAGTAGTTCAAGGTAATCGACTGGTGTCACATAGAAAACAAGAATTGGATGCGCTGTCACTCAGAGTTGAATGTTAAGGCTGGGCATTTCTGGGAGGGGTTTTTGTCACAATTTAATCACTATCTTGCTTATAGCCATCATTGCTGTTAAATACAGAACTTTTATTTTTCCTATTGATATTAACTCATCTTCATATGTACAACAATCCACAAAATAAAAGCTGTTGTCTCTGAACCCCCTTTTTCTTCCATTCCAAAGTTGGCCTTAATTTATAGAGCATTCATAAAGTTTGATCAAAATGTGTTTGCAGCAAATACCTTTTTTTTAAAGATTTTATTTATGTATTTATTTGAGAGAGAGAGAGAGCATGAATGAGTGGAGGGGGAGAGGGAGAGAATATCAAGCAGACTCCACACTATGCTGTCCTTGTGGCCCTGACTCAGGACTCAATCTCAGGACCCTGAGATCATGACCTGAGCTGAAACCAAGTGTCAGACGCTTAATGGCTTAACTGACTGCATCACCCAGGCACCCCACGGCAAATATTTTCTATAGCTCCTCTAGATTTGATAGTCTCCACAGCTACTGTTACACACTTGAAAATCTGTTGCCCTCACCCAAAGCTACCACCATGTGTTCTCTCTCAGAGTCTCATATTAAATGAGGATGGCAAAAATCACCCTTTGTGCCCTTAGTGATTATTAGAGCACTGCAATATATTGGTGATACTTATACTGGAATTTTTACTCAAGTGTAGGCCAGTCTTACAAGAGAACTATAAGGACAAAGATTAAAGTTCAAACTAATTAGTATTTTCCCTTTTACTACACAAGAGAAGACACTTTAAGGCTTGAGTCTTACCAGAGTTGCTCTTGGAATTCTGTCCATAACTGTCCTGCCTTCTACTTGCCATCAAGTGTGTTCATTTACTCCTGTCTAGTTTACATGTAAATCTCTAGTCGAAACTATTACAGAGGTGCGCCTGGGTGGCTCAGTCATTAAGCGTCTGCCTTCGGCTCAGGGCGTGATCCCAGGGTTCTGGGATCGAGCCCCGCATCGGGCTCCCTGCCCTGCTGGGAGCCTGCTTCTTCCTCTCCCACTCCCCCTGCTTGTGTTCCCTCTGTCACTGGCTGTCTCTCTCTCTGTGTCAAATAAATAAATAAAATCTTTAAAAAAAATTATTACAGAAAGAAACGATGTTCAAGTTTAAGGCTAAGTAGAAAAAGGAAATGTCTTTGTTGGTAGGTGGACTACAGCAGAGACACAAAAGTGAATTGTTATGGATATTTCACAGAAGAGGTGGTACATGTGCTTATGGGGGTTTGTTATAAAATTCTATTCTCTGATCCTGTGGTGATGGTGGCAGGAAGGCAGCCGACACCTGGGGAAAGAATGATCTAGTGAATATGATCAGGAGAAAGTAAACTGCTCAGACCAGTACTGATGTAAGGCCCCCAAAAGAATATCTGTTCAGTCCAGAGGAAATATCTTTGCTGAAGATATTAAGTCCTGGTAGGATAAACATATAACTGATTCCATAGAGGTCAAGATTAGCCTATCTGACTTGGGATACATAAAGCAAATGAGACACATTCTAGGTGCTGATTGTTCATGCAAATCTACCCTAGAACTATTCCTTGTACAGTTCACTCTTTTATTAATGTTTCCAGGCTTCTTGTATTTATTTTCTCTTATTTGTAACCATGAATGGTACCTCTGTGGTGCATTGGCTTTGGCCAGTGTATTTTCCAAATCCTGTGCAACACACCTTCTCACTACTCCAGTTAACAAACATGCAAAAATAAAAATTAGGTTTATCAGTATGCCTGGAAATATATATACTTGTCTAACTCTATTTCTGTATCTATATTTATCTTTCTTTTTTTTTAAGATTTATTTATTTGAGAGAGGGGAGAGAGAGAAAGCGCTGGGTGGTGGCAGAGGGAGGAGAGAGAATTTTACGGAGCCTGATCTCACAACCCTGAGATCACAACCTGAGCCGAAACCGAGAATCGATCAGAAGCTTAACTGACTGCGCCACCCAGGCATCCATATATTTATCTTTCTAAAATGGATATGTATCTACATAATCCACAATATTATATATGGTATGATAAAAGTTCTCCACAATGACATTTTTTTTCTAGTAAGTTGTCATTACGCACACTTGGTTTTATATTTTTTTTCGGTGAAAATATCTTCAGCCTATTCCTGTGTGATATGTTAGTCAATGAATTTCTTGTCACGTTTGTACAAAGGTCATTTATTTGGAATCACCTTTTTGTAAAATATGTTTCTAATCAAAGATCTGTGTACTTTGATAGACTGAGACTTGACATAAAACCATGTTTTATGAAAGGAGTTTTTCTTACTATGAAAAGAGTTAAACAGTGTTTGATCTTAGATTATTTTACTGTCTTTCCCATACTATGGAGCTTTTGCTCTGGCACAATAATTCACTAAGTATTTCAACTTTATTTGAAGTGATTTAGGGACTTTAAGCCACAAGAAACAGTCACTTTTTCTCTAGGCATAATGCTCTTGAAATGTGGATGCTTATGGTTATTCGTAGTTACTGATTATATCATTTTACTAATTAATATACTGTTTCATTTTATTCTGTGCCATCTTCATTATGATCATTGTCATTAAATGATAACTATTAAGGGTTTTCATTTGGAAGTTTATAAGTATTCAGGCAAAACTATTTGAATGCTGCCCTCATTCTCAAGAGGTTTACAGTATTAAAAACAGATGGTATTAATTTATTCAGTTAACAGCAAACAAGATAATCGCACAAAACATGATAACAGTGTTACAAATTAAATGGTAAATACTAGGGTTCTTATGCAGGAGTCATATAAATTGGAAATAGGATATAAACTAGGTGGTAAGTGACAAGAGCAGAATTTCTCTAATCCCAGCAAGATGTGTGACAAATTTAATCTTTTCTAATTCACATGAGTTGCCCTGATCTAAATGATCATGCTGTGATCCACAGGAGTCAGATAAGCAAGAAAGCCAAAGTGATCCCATCAACTGTGTCAAGACTCCTCCTGTGGATGCAGAAATATATTCAGATAAGGTTTATCACAAAGATATTTTGAGAGAACTTTGAAAACAAGATATTTGGGGCATAGAGGTCATAACTTGCATAAATAACAAAAGAAGTTACAGTGGATGTTTTGTTGTTGTTAGTATTCTGTTCAGGGTGGTTCTCAGTTGACCTCAGATTTTCAAACAGAGGAACACATTTTGTGAGAACCTGATCACATTAATAGGGCCAAGAGTAGAGATTTGAATAAAATGAGGAATTTGGTCTTTCCTTTCCAGAAAACTGAACTTAATACTAAGAATATCTGTCCCTTCATGTTGTTGCCTTAGTAACATAAACTTGGGACCATTGAATTACCATTTCCTGCCTGACAGGTAGACCAAATATCAGAGAAATTTCAGAGTGAGCCAGGATTATAGAGAGCTGTGGAGATAAGAGATTAGTACTAATGAAGTATCTGACCTCTTTACATTTCCAGATTTCATTCTTCCTGTATTTGACCTCATTCCTTCCTTTTTGTTTCTGAAGAAGAGTAACTTAGTTTATTTCTTACAACAAAGAGTCCTAACACAGATGAAGTAAATTCATAAGATAAAGGGAGTAGGCCAGGAATCTGTAGAGAAAGGGGCATATGGGCATAATATAGTCCAAGTTACAGGTACCATATTTATTTCTCATTTACTTTCTAAATAACTCTTACTTAAAATGCCACTGCAGTGTGGTTCTATCTTTATAACTATATTGATTATATGCAAATATTAGATTGAGGAAATCAAAGCTCTATGTATAGATAGATATGGCAAAGAAACATTTTACTTAGCATTTCATAGGCTGTAGTGCGATACAATTAGACTTTGCCAACAACAGCAAACAAAAGAATTGGCAAGAGATGCACATGCTTATGTGCTTGAGTATTAACAGCAGAATCAACTCAGGCTCCCAACCTCTTCCTCATCTACTGCTCTATTAGTACTTTAACTGCATAGAGTTTTGAGACTAAAATATTTTTATTGCTTTTCTATGGATCAGATTACCTCTTGCTGCACTTTTAGTGTTCTCTCCTGCTTGCACTGACAGTGGGCAGAAAATCAAATATATGGCTTACAGGCACTCAGCGATGAACAAACCCTCCAGTAGAATGAGAAGTAAAAACTTCACAGAAGTCCTAGGAAGAGATTTGGTTACAGATTTTAACAGACTTATTCCGTATTTACCGGCAGTGTAACCCTGTGGAAGTTACTTGACCTTCTGATCCTCAGCTTTCTCATCTGTAATTGGGGATAATAATGTTCATATGGGAGTGCTATTAGGATTATGATGAAATAACAGATGTAAAGTGTAGGACAAGGATTCTGTCACATCAGAGGCACAAACACAATGAATATTATTATTGCTTGTTAAAGGGAAGTCCCTTAACACCCTGATTCTGAACTTAGTCACGTTATTGATGACCCAAATCCATTTGTACTCCTTATGTACGCAGAAGCTTTCACACTTTATTTCCAGCAGCAGAGCTGCACTCAGGTAATAACTCAGCTAAAGAGATTTTTTTCCCTTGAATGAATTATGCTTCTGGTGTGCTAAATTTTCTCAAGGCAGTCAACCATAAAAATTATATTATGTATTTCTCTTGTGTAACTTGTGTGAAAGTAGAGTTTGTCAAAACTGGCTGCTCAGCATTTAATGAGACCCTCCACTGCATTTGATCCAGAGTCAAGCTGTATATGAAGAGGGTAAACAGGAAGGTTGGAGAAGGAAGCTAAAACTAACAAAATAAAGCAGTAAATAATGAGGGGGAGTTTTTTAAAAAAAATCTAAAATAAGAAATTGGTGGAGAAACTCAACTAATTGTTACTTTTTTTAATACATGAAAGGTGAATTTGCATTGTGTGTACCAAGACCTAATATTAGGGACCTTCATTTCCTTTGAAGTCCTCATTGGTGAAATATGAAGCAGATGTCTCCCTGACCTCTACCTAATTGAACAGGAATGCCAGGGGAAGGAAAGTCATCAATCTCTCGATTGTCTAGGCGAAGGTCCTGAGGATTTTCAACAAATGATTCTGTTATATAGAGACTATGTAGGAAGATTATATAAAATTGAGAAAAAATATAGTAGTATCCCTGCCTTTTGTAAATCTAGATTTAGATCATAGGGTTTTACATTGAAGATAAAATGATACTATTTAATACTGTCAAAGAAATTTTGCTTGCTTTGACTTTAATCTACTGCAATGTTAAATGGTATTATACCCTTACATTTATTTCAAAGGTAATTCAAGATTCTGAGCTCATTTTATATTCCAGCCGCCTTGATTTGAGGGTGAAATTCTCATCCAGGCTTCCTCTAATTCTTGCTCTGAGACAGAGTTGCAGTGCATACCAGAGTGTTTCTGAGTGGGTCCCTGCCTTTTGCAATCAGTATAACTTACAAACCCCATTAGCACAGAACATGTTGCACTTCATCAGGATGACCATCTGCTATGTCCACACCCTCTATTAAACAATGAAACATGATGCTTCTTCTTGCTTGTTGTAGCCTGAGTGCCCACGACCACCTTCAGTATTGCTCTTTAGTACATTAACTAACCATCCTTTACCTGAATTGTTGAAACAGTCATGGAAAGGTTGCCTCACCCCTTATCTTGCCCTCCTGCACACAAAAGTGATCTTTATAATCAGCAAAAATGTGGTGTCATTTTTTTTACACACATTTCTATAATGATTACCTATTATGCAGGAAAAACAGAATCAAATCTGCACTGAACTCTTAAATAAACTTTGTTATTAAGAATGACTATATTCTAATTTTTGCATTTAACTATGTTTTAGTAATGTGAGACCTGTGTCCCTAGTATCTCTCACTGTTTGGGGCACATACTAGTTGGATGAATAACTAAATAGCAAGAAGATAAATCAATGACAGTATAGAAGTTGTGGAACAACTCAGGACAATAGCCCTGAAAGCAGTGTTCTTCAGCATGGCTAGAGAATTACCTTTGTTCACATTACTCATTAAAATCAAGTTTCTGGGTCCTAGCCCATAATCAAGACCAGAATCAGGTCTCTGTGATATAACATAATATTGCCAAGTTAACACATTCCCTGATGATGTTTATGTTTGCTAAAGCTTGAGAACCACAGGGTTAGGCCATAGGATGAGTAACGAGTGTGAGGTGCAGATTGTAGGAATGGAATTCTATGATGTTGAACTTCAGTAGCACCTGAAGGCCCTACATCATAGGGCCATGCATGAACTATTTTGAAGGCTAGTAACAAACACAAAAATGCTCTATGAAACATTCATAACACTTATATATGATCTGTGTGTACTGAGTTGCATTGTAAACTTTATTTCTTACTCTGGGTTTTGATAAAAAATATTCCAAAGCTCTTGTGGTAGTGAAATATATAAAGTAAAACAATATAATTTTGAAATCTATATATGGATATTTGTGCATGCTTTTAGAAAGGGTGAGTATAAATCTTTTTTATAAAAGGGGAGGGGCAGTGCCTGAGTGGCTCACTTGGTTAAGCCTCCGACTCATGATTTCTGCTGAGGTCGTGATCTCAGGGTGGTGAGTTAGAGCCCAGTCTTCGTGTTGGGCTGTGTTGGACTCCCAGCTCAGTGGGGAATCTGCTTCTCTCCCTTTCCTTCTCCCTTTGCCCCTCCTGCTCGCTCTCTAAAATAAATAAATAAATCTTTAAAAAAATAAAATACAAAGGGTGAGCACAGCAAAATTCAGGGCAGTACATAGTTGCATTTCTTTTTCACTGAGTCAAGACCTGGAGAAGGTTTACAGATTGTTGCAGTGCTGATCACCTGAAGCTGTCAATCAAGGTCCTGTTCCACATAAATTGGAAACCTCATTGCACACTATTTCCCATCTGCTAAATCTTCAGGCTTCAACAAATAAATATACTGATGGACGACAGAGTGATAGGATGAACAATTCATCCTCATGTTTCTGGGACTTTCCCCATTTTAGCACTGAAACTCTTGTGTCCTGACAACCCCCTCAATTCTAGGCAAACTCGGATGATGGTCCCCGAATGTGCAGGAAATTGTCTAAGCTATTTATCTTTAATTCAAACAAATTTTTACTTGAAATTCTGACATAAATCAGTTGCCGTCCAGCTACTTTACTGTAAATGAGGAGAGATGCTAAGGTTTTCCCAATCACTTTGACCCCATCGTCTTTATCCAAGGACTTCATGAAACACTGCAATTACAACATAGCCTGCCTGCCTTACTTACCTTAATGGTTGGGTTTCATTGGGTATGAGCATTTTTCTGATCCTCAATTTCCTTACCTGTAATATGGAAATAATATTCTTCTTACAAGTTGGTCTTGATATTTAAACTTCTCCTACTTGAGGCTAATTTGATTTCCAGATTTCTTCTACAACAGTATGCATCACAATGAAATTGCTTTAGTGCTTTTCTATGGAAAGAGATTATTACAAAAGGGCAATCACACCTGCTGAGTTACCTGCCTTGGGTGGAAAGATTTATACAATAGTATTTAAAGACTGAAATTTAAGTAACAAATATAATGGAAATACAAATGTCAAACAGTTGTAGTAGATGCCTGCATTTTAACGTGTGGATGTTGAGCAGACACCAATAGAAAGATCAGAGCTCTTTGTAAGTGTTACACAGATGTGGAAATTAAAAGTGACCAGACGGGGCGCCTGGGTGGCTCAGTCCTTAAGCGTCTGCCTTAGGCTCAGGGCGTGATCCGGGCATTCTGGGATGGAGCCCCCCCATCAGGCTTCTCTGCTGGGAGCCTGGCTCTTCCTCTCCCACTCCCCCTGCTTGTGTTCCCTCTCTCTCTGGCTGTCTCTCTCTCTGTCAAATAAATAAGATAAAATCTTTAATAAATAAATAAATAAAAATAAAAGTGATCAGACAAGCAAACTTGGGTCAAATCATAGACTAATAAAAAGTTTCATTTGACCCACAAGTTCAAAGATGTGTGGTTTTGGTGTTGAGATGTATATTTGTTACTCATCAGAGTTGGGCTCCAATGGGGAAAATTGTCATTACCTTTCTACTACTATTTTAAAAAATGCAGATATTCTGAATTGGTATCACAAATTTACACATTAATATATCATTAGAACTAAGAATTTAGCAACATGTTTAGCAAGAAAAATTTCAAAGTGATTCTTAGTGATCACAAGTTTAATTTTTTAAAAATTTAACTGATATAGTCACAACTGTATACACTCTTATCTTTCCATAGATAAATATTATTTTATTAACCTCAACATTATATGTATGTTCATGTCAAACTTAAGTTTTCTCAAAATTCTTTTGCACACATTAAGATTTATTTTAAACTAATGTAAATTAAAATAAACTCTCAGCAATCTGTAATCCAGATCTGTGGTTCGTCTTGACTCTTCAAGGTGGAATGTGAGAATGGTGAGGAAAATGCTCGCCATGGAACTAGCAACCATTTTAATCACCCTCCTCTCAGAAACATCTGGCTGATGCCCAGATACTTTAGGCCTGTGTTTAAAATGGGAATTGATTCCTGGAAAGAAACCAACTCCACCCACAATAAAATCTAGTGCTTTGTGGATGAATTCAATTAGTGTCCCCAATTGAATACAAGGAGAAAAGATAAACCTGTGGTTATGGATATGGCTCCACAATCACATAGAATTTTGCCCATTACAATCAAATGGTTTAATAGCCTTCCCAATTAAATAAATTGTCGGCTGCAGGATCATGTTGAGGCTTGTTTAAAACTGTTTCTAGAGATATAGTTTGGGGCCAAATTAATTTTAGTTATGGTTCTTCCAGTTGTGTGCCACTCCTTCTAATTCACGGATGCCTACATATCATTCTTCAGCTTATTCTCAATATTGTATCTGAAAATGACTTTCTGCAGCTCTCCACTATTCCACCAGGCTTCTGGACAAAGAACAGTTAATCTGTGTCAATTTGCAGACAGTCACTGGGTTACTTTTCTCCCTGCGTACTCTCTGCTAATAGTTGCTTGGACAGTGAGTCCTGCTGTAATGAGATTTTCCTAGACAACCTGACTTGCTGGCAAGTCTCAAGGGCAGGGGTGGAGAGATTATAATATTTTGGGTCTTAAATGTAGGTCACCCTGATGGATTTTAAAAAGTGATCTCACAAAAGGAAAACATAATTTAAAATTATCTGCCCTTCGCTTTGAATATGCCAATGTCTTCTTCTTTAAAAAATTACATCTGAGCTTAGAAATGAGAGCAGCATGTCATTTCCTTGAAAAAGAAAAAGGATCTGTACAGAGTGAGTAAATTATTATGGTGGTAGGCGTGTACTAAAAGGAATATAATAATAGTGTTAGTGGAGAAAGCAAACATGTAGGTAGGGTGATGAATGAGTGGTTTATACATTGAATCACATTTGGCTTTTGACACTGACCAAAATTCATTCTTCAAAGAGTCCAAGTTTTATTCATCAGTTTACCTCTTCCTTTTCTTCTTATAGGCCTTCCCCATGCCTTCTGTGCAACCTCCCCCACCACACACAAACTCATACACAAGGCAGCTATAGGATGACTTGAGATCAAATAAAAACAAATAGAACTAAAGACTCAAAAATAACTAAATAGCTTTCTCGATTTTATTAGAAAAACATTTTACATATAATTTCACAGCTTCTCTTAATTATTTCACACAGTATTTAAGAGAACACTATATTCTCTTGAAAAGAACAAAAAAGAAAATGCAACCTACCGTTTATTCTAGGTTACTTTACTCAATCCACACATTGTTCTTCCTGTATTTATTTCACTTTGTATAGTACTGGCTTCTCATTCATAGGACCTTCAAAGTTTCACCTTCAGAATCACTAGCCCAAGACAAATTGACACAGCAGGAAGTAATAGTTGCTCTGTGTGACTCAAGAGGGGAAATATACATTATTTCCTTCTAATCTGCTGAAGCACATTTGACTTGATTCCCATGTCGATTTTCATTTTGACAAGATAGATGACAAGGAAAGCACAATTGTATAGATTTGCACATTTATTCCCATTTTCAAGGCACGCGTGGAGAAATCTTTCCTGGTTGATGACTTAACGTGCTCTGTCACTCTGTTCTTAAGCCTGAACATATTCAGAAATCAGTCTGCTGTAATTTGCCATTGCAGTATCCCATTAACTCACTGGGCTGAGCAGTACTTTGAGGTGTCAAGGGCAAAGAATTCTAATTCAACTGCCACTGATTTGTTACATCCAACAATGAGGCAAGGCACACTAAAACTAGGGGGGTTAATTTTAAAAACTACCTTCAAGCTCAGGAGGAGATGAGCTCATATAGTAGGAGGGATGGATTTGTGAACATCCCTTGCCACTTTCTTTACCCACTGCAACCGAGGCATGTTCTGACAAGCTTGCTGCTATTAGAACTGAGAGAGAAGTCTGGCACTGGGGAAGATTTTTACCTTTATGAAGTCCCATAACTTATGCCTTGATGTCTTATGTGATCTGATTATTTGGTTATCAGGGAAACTTTGGTAACCAAAAGAAGGGAATAGAGTTTTAAAAATTATTTTTCAAAAATCTGCCCCTTAATGCAGGCCAAGAAAAATGAAATTGCTTGCTCTTAGAAAGCCTGTAGACTATGATCTAGTGCATTTTGGGGAAAAAAAAGGCAGAAGTATCAGTATATGGTTTTGTATTTGGGAAGAAACATCCCATTTTCTGAATTCAAAATCTAAGTTTCTTAGGTAATGGATATTGCATAATAGTGGATTTCATTCTCTTTTTTTAGGTGAGAACTACTTCCACTCTTGGTTTATTGGACCCATGGGTTCCACTTATGAGATATCACACCATACAATGGGTCAATTATTTAGAGCATATGCTGCATCCTAGAGGATGGTACCCCATCATCACTGGTAATCATGTCCAATCTGGCCCCTCAAAGGCATCTTCAACAGGTTTTTACATTGCTCCACCAGCAAGCTTTCAACCACTAGATTCTGAAGCACTAGATTCTTGGCTATGTGCCAACTCCTGCACCAACTGGTCACTGCACCTCCTTTCCTGTAGAGTGGGTCCCTTGGTCCAGTGTAATACTATGTGGGATCCCAGATATGATGTTGGCTGAAGCTCTGCAAGCAGGAAAGGCAAACTCATGACTGAAATATGTGTCAGGTCCAATCAAGATGAGTCACTGGTCTTTCCAGAACAGAAGGGATCCAATTAGGCCACTTCACATCAAGAGGCTGATTGATCTCCTTGAGAGGCAGTGCTGTCTGCATTTGTCAGCCTCTATGCTTTTGGGCTTGTGCGTAGTTTCCATCTCTGCCACAATGACTACTCCTTTCATGTGCCTATTGTGCCAGCACCCTGGCAGCCAATGACAGAAGCAGATGACGTCAACTGACCTAGTCATCCTGTCTTCTTGGTTGTTTGGTATATCATCTATGATAAGCACTCTCAGATAGGTGAGTGATGTTTATCCCTGGATGTGTCTTTTGCCAGGGCACTAAAAAAACAGCCAACTGGTTGGTCACCACTGTCTGAATCCACATCTTTTCTAAAGTGGATTTCATTCTTCACAATGTCTAACTTCATCGTCTGGGGATAGATTTTTACAAGAGTGTCATGTGCCATGGTTTTGGGATCATTATTTTATTTAATAGCCACAGACTACAGGTATAAATCTTGCCAGCCATTTTGCTACATACTGTTGGTGGTATGTGGAAGGAAAGAGGGTGATTGACTATGTGAAAATCTATCACAACTCCAGAAATTACCTGCAAATTATGAATCTCAAACTGAAATTAATGTAACCATTTTATTTGCACTGTCACTGTGTAAAAGAGACTAGCATAATTTAGGAAGGAATCAAACAAATATGAGGCATGATGTCTGCCATCATGAAGTTGACAAAATTGGAGGAAACAAATATAAGTAGTCACACACACATAAATATAAACAAGACAAATTTCATTAAAGAAGTAAACAATATTATGAGGGTATAGAAGAGCAGAAAGTTATATAGCTGAGGAAATATACTAGACTATCAATTATGAGCAGATGCAAAAGTTGCCACAATATACAGAGACTTGCTGTATACCCAGCTTGCCCTAATGTCAACATCTTTTATAAAAATGGTACATTTGTCAAAACTAAGAAATTAACCTTGGTGCATTACTTTTAACTAAATCAGAGACTTTATTTGGATTTCATTAGTTTCCATCAATATCTTTTTTCTGTTCTAGGATTCAATCCAAAATACAACACTGTATTTAGGATATATATAATTTTAATTTGTAACTTCCATCAATTATAATCTTTGATAGAGGTTTTGTGGTAAAATAAAATTGGGTTCTAGAGTCAAAAATGCCTGGTTTTAAATCTTCTTTTGCTAATTATCTTACACTGACCGTTAAACTTAACTTTTCTAAGTCTTAGTGTGCTCTTTAATAAAATAGGAATAATAATAGTACTGACTTCTGGGTTGTTTTTTTAAGTAAGGAAATGTAATTAAAGTGCTTAACTGGTGTCTGGACCACATTAGCATTTAATGACTATTAGCAAATATTATGTTTAATTATGTTGATTGACTTAAAAAATAGATGTGTGAAGGTGAAATGAACCCAGAGATTTAAAAATATCTAATATGATGCAAGAATGGAAGTGTGTTTTATTTTTATTTTTTAAAGATTTTATTTATTTGTCAGAGAGACAGAGAGAGAGAGAGATTGAGCACAAACAGGGGGAGTGGCAGGAAGAGGGAGAAGCAGGCTCCAGCTGAGCAAGGAGCTTGATACCTGCAGGACTCAATCCCAGGTCTTTGGGGTCATGACCTGAGCCGAAGGCAGAGGCTTAACTGACTGAGCCACCCAGGTGTGCCAGACGGTGTGTTTTAAATGTCAGATTAACATTAAATATACTAAAAGCTGGAGTTCAAAATAAAGACAGAAAGTTTTGTAGGGACCCTATCTTAAGTTGGATAGTAACAAATGAATAGGATTTGAATACACAAGAAAAAGGGTGAAATATTTTAGATGCCCATTCAAAAGAGCACAAAATAAATCTGAAGAAGGAGGAGGAGATGGGTTTAACAGTAACAGTAGATTTATAAATATGAGCAGTTATGAGAAGGCTGGAGAAGGAAACTGGGACTAGTCTTGATGGACCTTCAATATCTGGGTAAGAGAATTAGACAGTTCTGTAGGCCACTGGAGATTTGGTTCCACAACGGTATTGGTTTCATGAGATAGACAGAATTTATTAGTCATAAAATGGGTCCTTTTGGAAGCACATTAACTCTCGTTAATGGCGCATTAGGAAGATATGTGAAGTACCAAAAAAATTTTAGGCTGTATAACAGGATTCCTAGATATGTGGACAGGTACTGAATTTACACTCAAGCACATTGGGAATGTTATTCTTTGGAGCTTTTTAAAGTAATTTTAGCTCTTGTGCAATAATCACATGAAACATTTCTGGATCAATTTTCATTTGGAAACCACCCATTTGGTTAATTGCAGATAGGAGGGTGAAAATCCTCAACCTTATTGAAAATGTAAGATATTTTGGTCTATATCATTGTGGGTTAATATGAGCAACATTTATCAAGATTTTTATTGGCATTGTCTCAGTCATGACTTTCATATTTATTGTTTTAGATGCAACAGGAATTATTGCACATACACCAAGATTTATTTGTGAGTATTTTCCATAGATCGACAGTATAAAATAGTGATATGAAATACTAAGGAGACTTCCTCTGGACTTGGTGTCAAAAGGTCCATATCCTGGCTGTAGGACTTTTAAGTTATCATCCATGTAACTTGGACAAGTCTCAGATTCTTGGGGCTATATTTTCTTTAACTAGAAATTATATATAACAATAACTTCTCAAATTTAATATAAGACTCAAAATAAATACTGAATGCAGGAGTATTTGTAAATTGCAAAATCTTATAAAATATCTGTCATTATTTTATCATACTCTCCAGCTATTTCAATATGCTAGAATTCCCATGTTGGGATTAAGAAAGGTGAGTAATTCATAACTGTGAATTTCATTGTATCAAACCCCTTTTAACTTTATTTCCCACCAGTTTGTCATTTATGTTATAAAAGAAATGATGAAATACCATGAATTTTACCCTGAATTCTTTTTTTCCTGGATCCATTTCCAAATAAAGGTGACAGGGAGGTGTAAAATAACAAAAGGGGTAAAATAGTGGGGGAAAAATGTGGAATGAAGTAACGTATCTGTCAAAAAAAAAAATGAACCATTTAGTCTTCTTCCCTTTGAACTGACTACAATATCTTCCTTTTTACCCTCAGGTTCAAAATATATCCTTCTTTCATTTCTCTTAAGCATTCCCTAATAATGTTTTCAAATAAGAGAAAGGATTATAAATGAGGTAGAGAGTCTGACTCATGAAGAGAAATGAAGAGCTCTTTAAAAAAAAAAAATCTACTTCTAAAGAAATGGATTCCATAGTCAGTCAGTTGTCCCCAATTCCCAGAAGTTCAAACCCAGTGACTAGCAAGGAAAGCCAGAGGTGATAAATAGATTTGTAGAACCTCTTGGTTTTGGTGAAATTTTTTCAGATGAGTAAATGATTAAAATGGCTCAATGAAAATCACACACAAAAGGGTGAAATATAATGACTATCTGATCTGTTAAAAGGAAAAAGCTTTTAAACTAATCGATCTTTTCCACAACAATTTATGTCATAGCCTTTTAAGAAGATCCCATCTTAAATGGGGAAGTGACAAAGAAATATATATCTAATATACTTGCTCAATGGATAGATTTTCAGTACCCTAAGCAAATGCTTTTGAGAGCTTTCATTTTTAAAGGAGACTACACATTAGATTCTTGTGGATGATCTTATGTTTAGTTTTACCTTTGTTATCGCTAAGGGTTAGAAAGTAGGAAATTGAGACCAAGACTTTTTTCTTCAGACTTGATGGGAAATCGTGTAGCAATCATTTAACCTCCATGTGCTTCACTGCTAGCATCTCTCAAAGGAGTACACTAATGTATGTCACACTAATGCTTGCCATCCATCTACTTCATGGACACATTACAAGGGGTAACTAATAAGGCCGATAAGCACTTTGCAAATTCAAAGTACAAAGTAGAAGTGCTAAGTAGGCTAAATAGAAAGAAAAGACCCACCTGATGGTCAACCAATTTGAATTTTTAGTGATTAATGGATTTCATGAATACTTTCTTCTATTCCTTGCAATAAAGTAAATACATTTTAGTATTTTTTAAACTTCTTTTGAAGATGTAAGGTATGAACATTCTGTGCATCATTTCTAATGTGAAAAAATGTTTTGTATTACTCAGTTGTTTTAGTTTTCAAGATATACTACAGTTGTGCATCACTTTTTATATAGGAATACAAGTTTTTTTAATTACTCTGCTGTAATATTATCTTGTGGTGGAATATGTCATAATGACAGAAGAATAAAATACTCTTAATTGGTCAGAAAACCAGGAGAGCAAAGAATAAGTTTCCCTAGGCTTCTGAGGAAATATATCTCAACCATGAGAAAGAAAGATCAACTCTGAGGGAAAGAGCACTTTTTTTTCCATCTTGGATTAATATTCAGCCCTAGTCATACCTACTTCAGCTGTCAGGAAGGAGACTAATTAGTGCCAGTGATGATGGGAGTTTTTATGATGCCAACTTTTATCTTTTAGGAACTGGATTAAACTCAGAATCATTTCCCACACTCTGCAAAATGAAATGCTTTAACTATTGTCTCAGCAAAGTCACAGATGAAATCATTTCCATCGAACATTGACATTATAGTTATAACCAGAGGTGGACAGTGAAGTACAAAGTAAAGTAATTATATGGGATAATACATACCGATCAAACTTTGCTCTGCGTATCAGTCTGTTCGGGCTACCATAACAAAATACCACAGACGAGGTGGTTTAAACAACAGACATTTAGAGGCTAGAAATCCATGATCAAGGTGCCAGTAAATTCAGTTTCTGATGAGAGCTCTCTTCCTGAGTTCTAGACAGTTGCCTTCTTGCTGTAACCTCACATGGCCTTTCCTCTATAATCATGTACAGACAGAGCTCTGCGGTCTCTTTCTCTTTTTATAAGGACTTTGGATCAATCTAGCTAGGGCCCCACACCTATGATTTCATTGAACGTTAAATACCCCCATAAAGTCCCTATTTCAAAATACAGTCATATTGGGGGTTGGAGCTTCAGAATATGAATTTTGCAGAGACACAATTCAATCCATAACACAATGACGTGTCAGATAATTGAGACCTAAGTTTTCTCTACTTTACTATTTTAGATACTTGCAGAACCATAGTAAGTGTGTAGACTAAGCATAAAACAAAATTCTCTTCTTGTGTTAATTTCTGTATGCAATAATGTTTATTTTATTTGAATGACAGTGGTATAGTTAGGAGCCATATGTTAAAAGTAGACCATCTCCAATCTGTAAGCAGTTGTTGAGGGGCCGTAAAAATGTCCCTTATCCCTCTAAGGATCAGTCATAGAACTAGTTGGAAAAACTGAGTAATATGACTTTATAGATGTCACTTTTCTTACTCTGATAAGCAACACATAGTACCTGCTTCACTTGAAATTCAGCCAGAGAGAAAATAATCTCAGTCCATGATCCTCAGACCGAAACAAAACCTTTTTTTTAATGTAAAAAAAGTACCTCCCTGGAAGCCCTAATATTGAGTTAAATTATATAAGATGAAATCCTACTATTCATTCCCCATCTTTCCAGACTCTGCCATCCTCATTTGAACCCAAAAGAAGTGACATACTGCCTCCCCATCCCCAACTTAAAGCTACTAAGTGGATTGGTCTTGAACATTAATTGTATGATTTATTTAATAGTTTACAGCCTTGTATTCTTTCACATGTCTTTAATTGAAGTTGATTTTTAAAAATTCTATTAACACCCAATAGTACCCCTTTAATTGTTCTAATAAGGAGAAAGGAATAAGGTTTGCATGAAGGGAAGACCAAATGCCATTTCTGTGCTGCATATGAAAAAGATTAGGCACACATTTGGATGGAGAGAATAATGGAAGACTCTCTAACACACTGTTCTCAGTAACATACATCCTGAAGAATCTACATTCACTAGTTAACAATCACATTTCTCTTACCAATGGTGATATGGTTGCAGAAAATGATCATAATCACTCCCAATTAGTGCCAAAATTTGAATGATTTCTATTTAGCTATTTTGTTATTATTTAAATCATATACATATTCTGGTTACATAGTTAAATGAAATACCTAAATACAGGAAGTTCATACTTAGTTTTATGTCTGTACACTTAGCAGGCTGTAGTCTTTCAACATTAAAAAAAAGCACGTGTGTGTGTGTGTGTATACAAATGTGTGTGTGTGTGTATGACTGTGTTTGTGTGTGTGTGTTTGAATGTGTGTGTGTGTGTTAAATATCATCAGCTTTGACTTATTTTGACTCTTTGCTTTATGGGAGAACAGTTATACAGTCCTTGACTGAATGTAAAAACACTGTGTTTCTCACAGGAGATTTAGGGGAGTTTATTCTATGACTCTTAAGGTCTCTGTTTCTCCAGGGTTTAGTTTTCAATTGCTTATCATTTGGACTCCAAAGAAATGCTCTACTGAGACTTTTCCACAAGAGTTATTATGAGGGAAGAGCACCAATACAGCTTTTAATGAAGTGGGGGGAGGGGGGAGTGGGAACACAGAGCAGCTATAGAAGAGGGGTGCACTAAGGATCCTGCATCTTAGTCTTCCCTAATCTGTCAGTGTAGTGGGTTGAGTTGTAACCCCTCAAAAGATGTGTCTATGCCCCAGAATCTGTGAATTTGACTCTTTCTGGAAAGAGGGTCTTTGAAGATGAAATTAAGTTAAGGATATTGAGGTGGGGTCATCCTGTTTTACGGTGATCCTTAAATCCAATGACAAGTAATCTTATAAGAAGAGAAGGAGATACAGAGGAAAAGGTCATGTAAAAATGTGGACAGAAATTGTAGTGATGGAGACTCAAGCCAGAGACACATGGAACCACCAGCAGCTGAAAGAGGCAGGGGATAATTCTCCCTTAGAAATTTCAGAGGGGGGCGCCTGGGTGGCACAGCGGTTAAGCGTCTGCCTTCGGCTCAGGGCGTGATCCCGGCGTTATAGGATCGAGCCCCACATCGGGCTCCTCTGCTATGGGCCTGCTTCTTCCTCTCCCACTCCCCCTGCTTGTGTTCCCTCTCTCGCTGGCTGTCTCTATCTCTGTCAAATAAATAAATAAAATCTTTAAAAAAAAGAAAAAGAAAAGAAAAAGAAATTTCAGAGGGATTGTGGTCCTGCTGACACTGATTTTGGATTTTTGGCTTCCAAAACTATGACACAATAAATTTCTGTTGTTTTAAGCCATGAAGGGTGTGGCAATTCACTTCAGCAGCCCTAGGAAATTTATACAATAAGTAAGCCAGATAAGTGATTTGATAATAATGATCAGGACCAGGAACCATGAGTGAAAGAGTTAAGAGAAAAACTGCACTCAGAAGGCAAGTTGGATCATTGGTCAGTTAACTACACTGGGGTCAGTTATGTGGGAACTCTGACCTGCATTAAGTGGCCTCCATGAGGAATCCCAAGGGGACATGAGTTTCTTTCATATTTCCAACTTTGCTCTTTTGCTCTCTATCACCAGTGTAGGGATATTTCAGTGGAAGTATAAGCCCAAAATGTCCTGTCTGTAATGATTAATCAACCAGCTTCACTAAGCTCCTTTAGTACTTATTAGAACCAAAACCTAGAGCAGTCTAAGAAATAAAAATTAAAAGAATATGCATAAGAAGGCAATATGTGATATGAATAGCTACTAAAAAACTCAACTTAGCAGGGGAAGTATTGTATAAACTTGAAAAGTATTGATCCTTTGAGATTACATGACCAGACAGATGAATTGGAACTTGGCTATATGAGCTCAGGAATGGCAAAGAAAAGAAATATCTGTAGATGAATAGGAACACCATTTTGAGGTCAGTGGCAGGGGTATATTCTGCTTATCCAGACTATCAGCTCAGTTTTCCTGCATTCTGTCATTCTGCTTTAGGACAGTGGTGGTAGGGGTAATGATCTCAAGGGTAATTTGTTAAAGAGGTCTGGTAATTAGAGGACTTTTGGACAAAATACATGCCAAATTTACATTTGCTAACTCAAAAGAGTATTTTGGGGGGCTTTATGTGCCAAGCCCTTCTTGAGGTCCTGGAAACACATTAAGGAATGACACACATATGGTAGGTTCCCTCATAAAGCAATCACTACAACTATAGTTCTAAAGAGCCAACTTTGTCTAAAATACACAAAGTGTGTTATATGCAACATACGAGTTTTATACTTTGGCCATATATAGTTGCTGTTTTGTAGCCAACCATTTACTTGATGTCTCCTGTACGCCTTCAAAAGGCATAAAAAATCCACTGGGCTTATTTTTCCCCAACGATTATGTGAGAACCTATGAAAGGTCCATTTTGCATCTTAACTGTACTCCTAGCACTGTCTTGAGAATGCAAGGAAAAGAGGCTCTTTTTGTCCCCCAAATTAATTTGACCCAACTATTAATACCTTTCATTTGTGCATAACATTTTAATCTTTTTTAAGGAGCTTTCATGCTTGTCTCATTTCATCCTCACAAGGGGTGAAGTTCCAAGGCCAAATGTTCCATGTACTGCCAGCTGGCTCCTTGAATTTCTGGCTTTGACTTCCCAGCATGCCACTAAATATTGAACAGGGAAGTTAAACAGGAACTTCCTGACATCATATTTCTGTCTCAGGCAATGGCAACTCACATTCTCCAGCAATTTATTCTTCTTCCATATGAGCAGAGAAACAACTTTTTTCTTACCAAGAGAAACATGACTTAGATTTAATATGTCAGATAATCAGTCTGATTAGGAAACACAAATAAATGAATAATATGGCTTTAGAAATGATTCTACAGTGAGGGGTACAGCTTGTCAATTCTCTTATTACTCTTTCCTTTCTAAGGAGAGTGGTGTCCTAGCCTTCATTTGTCATTAGGGTGAATAAAGGCAGGCATCATGTATCACATTTCCAGGAAGCAGGTTGCCGTAACATATGGCAACATGCTTGGATGTCCTGGATGTCAGGAGAACAAACAGAAGGTCAGAAACTGAAAATTGTTTTGCAGAATAGTTTGAATGAATGTCTTAAGGTTATAAAGGTAAATTCTATCTATCTATCTATCTATCTATCTATCTATCTATCTATCTATGTATCTATCTATCTATCATCTATCATCTATCTATCATCTATCTATCTATCATCTATCATTTTTTTGTATACTTCAACCTTTAGAAGTGAAACTATAATGGAAATGAAAGTAGAGACAGCAGTTAAGGTATGACTTACTCTTTGCTCTGGCATATTTTAAGGACTCCTCTGAAATTTTCAAAACTGACAAACATTTTATAGCACTTCAGATAAAATAAAAGATTTTCAAAATTTTCTTTTTTCTTAAAATTAGAGATATACATAAATACAAAACTTAGATTTCCCAAGAAGTTAATTATTTTGTCAAGACAATTGAAGTATTATTAATTTATGTTGGTGGCAGAAAATTACAAGATTCAGGGTAGATGATACATATTCAAGATCAAGGTACAAAATAGATGAAATATTTAATATTTTCAAAACATAAATGACATAGAATAACATTAAAAACAGAATATACAAGACAGTGTTTTTTCAGAGTCTCCCAATACAAATGCTATGAAATCGATCCAATACCAAATGTGTATGCTGTCTCTACATTGGATGCTTACTATGTAAACTCTCCAAGATGCAAAATTAAGGAATGGGAAAGCGTGAGGAAACCTCTCTCTTCCAATTCTTGGCGAGAGCATTAATAATGATACTGGAATGGAATTTAACAATAAATATTGAGAGCTAAAACATGCCCATAATCTGACACCCAGGAATCATGCTTTCAAGAAACTAATAATAAAATAATCCAAAATATAATTAGGAAGTGAAAACTTTCTAAATATCTGACAACAGGGAATCATTCAGCACTTTTATATATACTATATACATATATAGTATATAACATAATTATATGACATAATTATACATAATTAAATATTATATAGTATGAAAATATATTTTTGAAGCTTCTAATAATATGATCAAATGCTTATAACATAATATTTACAAAACTATTGAAAATAAAATTGCATGAACAGTATGACTTCAAATATAATATTTTAATAATTCATATTTGTGACAATGGAATTATGAATGACTTTTGAAAGCCATCATGTGCAGTTTATTATTAAAGTTTTCCAATAACTTAATTTGTAAAATACTTTAAAATTGTCTAAAGAAATGGGTTTTCATGTAAAGAAATCCTTGGAGAGTTACACATAAGAGCAGTGAAGCAGTGAGAGTGAAGATGCGTCATTCTAACATATATTAAGTAAGTAGACTTCTGAAATATTGCTTTAAATCCTATAAGATGCTTTGGGAATTGTACTTAGCAGCAGATGCTCTCACAAAAGGGAGCAGTGGTTCTTAGTGGCCTTTTCTTTCATATCATGTCTTTTTCAGAAATCACAAATGTATCAAAATTTGTGACTGTGCCTTGTTCTTCACTTATCAAACAGTGATTATCTCTGAAGGATATTCTTGTTGGGAATATTCAGGGACTAAATGCTCTCCACAATGCAAGAAAGAACCAGATTGACTGGTTTTATTTGCAGTATTTTCTCAAAAACTATCTTTTAGGCTTTTGAACATGAATCACTCACCATATAGAAAAAAAGTCTCTGATCTGATATTTGAAATGAATCATTTCACATTATTAAATGACTTACAAACAAACAAATACTCACTAAATTGAGCTAGTTCATATTCACCTTAATCAGCTAAGTCAGAAAGTTTCAGGGTAGGAGAAGAAGATTGTATGTGAATAGGAAAAAATGAGAATCCAGTATTTATAGAGGACCCTGACTGATCTCTTTAACTGTGGTGGTAGAGGGACCCACCAACTGATTTAGATTGTTTTATATTTTTTCTTTCAAAGTGCTGCCACATTTGAATCACTATGATGGAGAACAGATTGCATTAGCACTCTTGCTGGTAACAGATTCCAGATCCAAACAAGGAAATTGAAAAGAGTTTACAAGGGAAACCAGTAAAAGTTGGTAAAGAACCCTAACATTAGTAACAGTGGGGAACAATTATGATTTCTAAACTTGAATCCAAAGAGGAGTAATTCCTCAGGAATCAGAGAAGACAAGTATAGGAAAAGGGTCACCTGATAGGAGATAGAAGCTGTGCCCTAGTAGGAAGGACACTGACAACTGCTGTGATGTGTCCAGGTAGTAGCCAGCAGGATGGGTAATCTGAGCTTGCTGTCCTCCTTGCCTCTCATTGACTAAATCCAAGTTTAAGAGAGAATCTATTGCTAAAACCCACAAAGGTTAGCCTCAAGGTCACAGAACAAGATGGAAAAGGGATGAAGAGCAGATCTGAAAATGCAAATTATTCAGTAAACAGATATATTTAGTGATGACATCTTTTAAATTTAATGCTCACTCTCTTTCCTCAGTATAGACATGAATAAAAACTGAGTATTTTAACTATGAAGAAGAAATAATGGAAGTCTTACAGGAGAGGATAAAAAGTAGCTGATATTTCATCTATTTCAAGAATCCTGAAGAGAGGTTAGATCTTTTTGCTTATAAGTGAAAGAGCCAGAAACTAATGGGAAATTTTTCACAGAGACTTAGTGAGATTATAGACATAAGCAGGGTAACTTTAAGGCTCATGTGACAAAATGTGGTTAAAAGTTGGAGACTGTGGCCTTCTCAACAACCCTTCTTGGAGTCCAGATAGTACATTAGAGACTTTCACAGTCAGCATGGATGGTGAGCTTTTCATGGCAAACAGCAGTGAGGCTTCACCAGCAGCTTAGACAAGGGGAAAACAGAGTCTGGTATAAAGAAAAGGGCACATAATACTTGGTGACTGACTTCTACAGGGGCAGCAGCAAAACTGTGACTCCAAATTAACTGCATGAAAAGTATGGTGGGATGGGTGGTTGAGGCGAGATGGGAGAAAATAAAGGGCGACATCCCTTCAGCCTTGTGGGATTACTGCCCTTGATCTTGGGTTTTCTGCTCTGTATATAGCAGCGGACAAAGGGCTGGTACAGGGCTGGGGTACCACTTCAACCAGAGAGGAGTTATGAGAAAAGATATTTGCAGTAGAAGAAAGGGGTTTTCAAATTTGAACAATCTGTTAAAAATCATTGTTTAAAATGCCTGTCACCTCCAAATTTCCCTTTCAGCATAGCTTTGGTTTTTTTTCCCATCTGCCTCTGACTTGATGCTAAACGTTTGAGGGCTCATATATGGCATTCTTTTGGTACTCCCAATAACAGCATAGGGATATTTTGATGGGTTCTGATTTCCTAAAATCAGGCTGATATCACTGCATGTTCCCATGATTCACTCATTTACAATCAAATCGACCTCATTTTATGGTCCAGATTGATGAATTTTAACATGGATGAACCTGGAGGACATTATGCTAAGTGAAAGAAAGAGAAAGACAAATACTGTTTGATGTCACTTATATGTAGACTCTAAAAACAAACCAAACAAAAACCAATTTTATAGAAACAGAGAATAGAATGATGGTTGCCATGGGCTAGAGGGAAGAGGCAATGGAGTAATATAGGTTAAAGCACACAAACTTTCAGTTATTTCAGAATAATAAATTCTGATAAAATGTATGGCATGGTGACTATGGTTAATAATACAATACTGTATACTTGAAAGTTGTTGAAAGTAGATCTTACACACTCACCACAAAAAAAAGTTAACCTATATTTACTATGTGAGGTGATCCCAGTAATCATTCTACAGTATGTATGTGTATCAAGTCATCATGTTGTATACTTTAGATTTATACCACTGTAGTTGTCAATTATTTCTCAGTAAGTTTAAAAAAGATTGCTTAGTCTGGGGATATACAGATATTATTTCTGTTATCATCCATCCTAAGGTTAAAGTTTGGATAATATGAAGGTTCTATAAAAAGACCTAACAGGCAAAGCTATCCCTAACCACCCATTTCTATAAACGACTTTATAAACTAATGTGTTGTTACCTTATTTGGGATGTAGTAATTCACAATACAACTATTACACTTAATATTTGGGGGGGTGGAGAAAAGGAAGGGGGAATAGGGCTCTACATTTTTCATACTTTCTGTGCACTATAGAAGAATATGATAGAAATGGAAATTGGGATGCCACCCCTTGAAAAGAAATCAGCGATTTTAAATTTATCATAACTTTGATGCTTATCCTCATTTAAAACTTCTTGGTCATGTTTTTCATTGTATTGAGAAGCCAGGGAAGAAAAGAAGAAAATGAATAATAAGGCAATGACTGGTGACTTTCTGAAACTCACTTAATTCATTGTTGAATATATTTCTTTTATCTCAGACAAGCATATCAGAATCTCTGTTTGGGTGTTTAAACTGTAGGAGACAGATCTATTCGACACATTACTAGAAGGCATCCTCTCAACAGACCAGATGATGGGTGTTACTGTTTCTGCAATATAATTAATGGGAACATGCTTGGCAGTACTGTGTAAATCCATCAGCTCTGTCTTATCTTGGTCTCAGCCTTTGAAAAGGAAACATTTGAGTTCTTAGTATCATATAGTTATTAACGAAATACAATTTTGAATATAAATTCAAATTTTGAGTATTGAAGTAAATATATTAATCCCTATAGTTTCACCATAATAAGACTCTTTATTCTTTTATTCCTTCTCCATAGGTTTAACCAAGTTCACCAAGTTCTTGTATTCACTCTAACACAATAAATGCTGTCAAACTGCTTTATTTCAAATTGGATATGACAGAATAACAGGAGTAGAAGCGACTCAATTGGCCTTTGTGACATGGTTGGTTACTGGAAAAGGTAATTTATTTTAAATACTATTTTAAGAGCATTAATATATAATGGAATATTTGAACAAAATCAGTAATTTTAAAAATGTGATTTTTAAAACAATGGAAAAACAATGACAAAGAGGAAGGAACTTTATTAAAGGTGTGTCAATTAGTGAATATGAATTTCAAACTACAAAAAGTTCAAGTTTTGAATGTCAAATATTTATTGATAGCCAAATCATTGTATCTTTCATCTGAATGAAGAACAATTAAATTATCTTATATAAGGAAAATGAAGTCTAAGTTCTGTTTTTTAGTATTATGTGTAGGAGCAGTTTGCGAGCATAATTTAGTTTACTGTTTCTTGGAACTGTGTTTTGAAATGTAACATATTCTATATTTAGATGTTAGGAAATCTTGGTTTCCTAGATTTAGAGAATTCAAAAGACAAAAAATTAGCTAATATGTTATTATAAAAATAAATTTATATTTATGATGATAGAAGGTACCCTGAACATATATATACATGATATTAAAAAACATATTGTTACATATGGATCCTCTAGCTGATTGTCTACCAAATCGAAGAATTACATTAATACCATTGAGGCAGTTTTTATATACAGCATATATAGAGATAATGCCAAAATAGTACTGATCAGTTTCTGCTATCATTGATCTTGTTTTTCTCTTCCAAGTCTCCAAAAATGTTAAGCATCATTTGCAGACTGCCAAAGTCTTGTTTGGGGTGTGTGTGTGTGTGTGTGTGTGTGTGTGTGTGTGTGTTTGTTGTATGTGGTAGGCTTGCTGTCATTGAGATCTGCTGCACTCTCTCTGGCTTCTGCAGAAGATATGCAGCAGCAATACAAAATCACCTGAAAGAACTGATTATCTGTTTCCTATAACATTTAGAAAAAGAGATGAAGAATATCCTGAAATTTTAGTAAACTTTAGGAACCAATAATAAAACTCAGGCAGTGGAGAAAAAAATTTACCAAGGCATCTTGAGACCTCTATAAACATAACAGCCTTTCTCAATCCCTCTTTCTCTCTGTTCAAAGGATTTGTAAAAACAAAAGGATTTGAAAAGTCAATACCAAAAAGTGGGAAAATTATTTATTAAAATCTGACTTTCATTTTTCACCATTGAAGCTGAGTCTCTAAAAGTCTGAAAACAAAATAATTAATGGAATATTCTACTATGAGGTGTTAGACAATTTATAGAGGACTTGGGTAAAAAAGTTCTCAAGTTTTGGCTGAATATTCACTTCAAGGGTGTGAAAAATGTAGGAATTAAAAAGAAAGACCAAAAAGAACATTTCTTTGGATAAATTTGTTGAGGTCTTGTGGAGTTTTCCCTTTCTCCCCAAGTGAGTTGGGAGAGACTACAATGAGATGATGCAGAAAGATTGGTGCATGTCTCTTAGAGTTTCAGGACACAGATTCCTGGTTTCTAAAGTGCCTGAGGAGCTTACATGTATAATGTATAGTTTGTGTCTAACTACTAAAATAACACTGAAGAATGGGAGAGAGAGAAGGGGTCTGGGTGGGAGAGGGAGAAGAGATTTGACCCATGCTGGTATTTACGGTATGAATTGTTTCCTCCCTCAAAATTCATATGTTGAAGTTCTAACCCCCAATTCCTCAGAAAGTGAATATATTTGGAGATAGGTTCTTTAAAGAGGTAATTAAACTAACAGGTTATTAGGATGGGCCTTAATTCAAAATGACTAATGTCCTTATCACCAGAGAAATGGGCGGGGGGAGATAGGACACACATATAGAGAGTTAAGAGGACAGTGAAAGAAGTTGGTCATTTATAAGCCAAGGAGAGAGGTCTCAGAGGAAACCAACAGTGGCAACACCTTGATCTTGGACTTCCAACCTCTAAAACTGTGAAGTAGTAAGTTTCTGCGTTTTAAGCCACTCAGTTTGTGGTATGTTGTTATAGCAGTCCTAGCAAACTAATACAACTAGTAACTGGCTAAATTTCTACTTCAGGTATGAGAAAATGATATACGGGTTATTTTTCAAAGACCAAAATGGGCCTCACAGAAGACAGTAGACTTGGTCAACATGATCTCTGAAGCATACATGAAAGAGGGGGGCACCTGGGTGGCTGGCTGTTAAGCGTCTGCCTTTGGCTCAGGTCATGATCCTAGGGTCCTGGGATCAAGCTGCTTGGGGCTCCCTGCTCAGCGGGAAGCCTGCTTCTTCCTCTCCCTCTGCCTCTCCCCCTGCTTGTGCTCTCTTGTGTGCTCTCTCTCTCACTCTCTCTCAAATAAATAAAATAAACCTTTCTAAAAATTAAAAAAAAAAATAGAAGCATACCTGAAGGGTCGCTGTAACCCAACAAATGATATAGACTGAGAGGTGCCCAAAAGATGAAATTAATCCTACTTTGACAAAGCGATATTCTCAGCAGGGAATCCAAGAGAAGCAGAAGCTAATTCCCTGAGAGAAAGGGCTTAAAAAATCCACCAAATTTAGAGAAGCCAATGCAAGATGACAGTAGTACATCAAGTAGGGCAGTTCTTACCCCTGACTTTGCTTTATTTTTCTGACACATCTTTAACACTGAAGAAGTCAGAGCCATAGTTCACGTGTTACTGAAGAAGGGGAAGAAAGGGCTCACTTCTCCTACTAATCTGTTTGACCTAAAAGCAGTCCTGAGTGGGAAAGAACCTTAGCTTTAAAGTTTGAAGAATGGGTTATTTAAATTGGATATTTCACCACTAAACCACTTGTAAAATTAAAAATGACCAAAGGTCTATTGTTATATAGAAGTGACTAGAAAAATGATAGAACCAGAGTGAGATCTTATCCAGGAACAAAGAAATGGGTGGAAAAATAGGATGCTCTCTGTTTATGCTCTGTGGAGTCCTATGTATGCAATGTTAGGATTATATTAGCTATTTACCTTGATGAAAGTCAATTCTAAGCATGATGCATTGCTCTTAGTAAGTACTTGGGGAAATCTTGAAAATCAAATTAGCAGGAGTTACTAGGTCCTTTAAAATACATTATGCCATTTAATCCTTTTAGAAGCCCTGCAAAATCTCCATCTTTAGTTGAACACAATCAAAATAACTTCTCAATTTCCTACATCTGGAAGAGCCTGGAATTTGAACCAGTATGTCTGCTACTAAAGTTCAAACTGTTCAACTAGACCTGCCTTTTTTCCTCTCTACCACTTGGTAATTTCTCATTAAACAACTTTAAAAAGAAAATTGATGCAAACTTCCTTCTGAATTAAGGATAAACATCAAACAAAACTTAAATAATTATCAGTACTTTGGCTGTTAATTCAGAAATTTTTATATACAAATCTGCTTACTCAGCAATGTGCCACCTACTATAGTTTATTTTAAGTATAAAACATGGGGCGCCTGGGTGGCTCAGTTAGTTAAGTGTCCAGCTCTTGGTTTCAGCTCAGGTTATGGGATTGAGCCTTGTGCTGGGCTCTGTGCTCAACGTTCAGTGTAAAGTGTGCTTCAGATTCTCTCTCCCCCACCTTCTGCTCACTCTCTCTCTCAAATAAATAAAATCTTTAAAAATAAAGAAATAGGGGCGCCTGGATGGCTCAGTCATTAAGCGTCTGACTTTGGCTCAGTGTATGATCCTGTAGTTCTGGGATCGAGCCCCACATCAGGCTCCTCCACTGGGAGCCTGCTTCTTCCTCTCCCACTCTCCCTGCCTGTGTTCCCTCTCTTGCTGGCTGTCTCTCTCTGTGTCAAATAAATAAATAAAATCTTTTAAAAAAATAAAAATTAAAAAAATAAAGAAACAAAAATTAAACAGAACCATTATCTTCACAGTACTCACAATTTAGAAGAAGAGGGATTTTATGATGTGAATCATCTAAAGAACTAATGAACAGCTTAGATAATACCTAAAACATTTATTTGAAAAATGTTTACTTGCACTAAGAAAAGAAAAATTAGAAACTTGTTTGGAAAACAAGGAAAGTTTATCAAAGCACCTGAAAAAATATAGGATAGCTATTGAAAAGTCTAGATATTGGAAAATATACAAATAAATTATAACATTATAAATGTTTCAATCAAGCATTCGTATTTGGAAACAGAATTTAGGTCTTATGCTTTTCAAAAGATCATTTCCAATTGAAGTACTGTGTAATAGAGGGACAGAAAAGGATTTAATTTTATCTTTCATGTCTTTTTGCCTTATCTTCTTTAGTTTTCAAAGCTATAACATAAGATCATATACATGTCAAATATTACTACATACATAAACGTTTGCATTCTAATAATATCAAGTTTGGGAAAACTCTCTCTGTTATTAAACAGCAATATAATAAATGTGTATTTATAACCTTCAAAACTATATTTCCTAAATTGTGTTCTGAGAATTCAGTATATGTACTGATACAAGTTAACAGATTTTATGTCCCAAAAATGCACTGAAATATTTCAGTCAATAATTTGGGAAAAAACTGAATTAAACAAACTTAAACTAGTGCATTTATCACATAACTTTACTTAGAGTATTTTAACATACAAATGTGGATTGTGACTGTACGTGGGAATATGCAGCTTTTGGGAATATCATTTGAGCATAGAAAATGTTTTTGTAAGAACTTTTAATATCATAGGGTACTGCAGCCTACCTTGGGTCATAGATTGGAAAAAAAACCAATAACTGAAACACAGATCAATGTGGAAGACACTCTGAACTTAAGCAGATTAATGGAAGTGATAGTCTTGCATTTTATATAATACAAAGGAGTGTTTTAAACTATGTAAAATGTCACTATCAGAACAGAACTGCCACTGAAGGCACAGCCTAATTATCTGGAGATTTGAGGCTAAGATTTGGGCTAACAATATCATAATGCCCAAGACAAACCAAACCAGAGTCATGAAATTCCATACTTTCTACAGTTGTTAATAATTCAAATAGAGTTTAATATCATATAGAGTTTATAATTTAGTAATTTCAATAATTACAGTATATCATTCTTGGCAGGCTATGGCTAGAGTGAAAGTGAGGTGAGTGAGGCACTTGGCTCAGGTGCAAAATGTAAGGGGATGTCAAAAACTCAGTTATCAAGAGGAATCATATTTTATGCACTATTTTAAAAAAGTAAAAGTTAATTCAAAAATCTGTGATGAGGCGGAGCCATAGGAAAGATAGTGGAGGAGTAGGGGACCCTGTTTCAACCGGTCCCCTGAATTTAGCTGGATATCTACCAAACTATTTTGAACACCCATGAAATCAGCCTGAGATATAAGAATATAAATCTGGATCTCTACAAACAAAATATCTCCTGTCCAGAGATATAAAGGGTGGAATCATGATTCTGCACACAGATATCAGAAGATAAACTGAAGGTGGAGGGAGCCGCCATAAGCTTGCCCCAGGAAGGTGATATAACACCGGAGTGCAAAAGCGTCTGGCACTGGGGATTGGGCACAGACTCGCAGACTGGTAGCAGCAGGGAAAGAACTTTAGTGTAGCTGCCAGGCAGGATCCAGGAGCTGCGGGTGCAGGCATAGGAACCAAGGGCAGCTCGAGGTTTTATAAGCACAAAGGGCAGAGACATGCCCAGCCCTGGACTGACATTTGGGAGTATTGCTGTGGGGTGCACAATCGGGGAGGCTGCAGTTTTTAGCAACACAGACAAAAACAGAGACTGTGTGGCCTTGAGAGCTCAATGAAGACCAGACTGTGATTTCTCTGCTCTGAGACAGAGGTTTTGTTGTGGTCAGTTCTGTTCTGACTCTTGGAAGACATGCAGAAAGCTGCCAGGGAAAACTGCCAGAGAACAAAAGCCCAAAAAACAGGTTTTCACTGAGCCAACCCCCCCCCCCAGGGGGCAGGACAACTCTGCCCAAGCGGGTTGCCTGAGTAACAGCATGGCAGGCCCCTCCCCCAGAAGACAGGCTGGAAGAACAAGAGGACGACAGCCCTAAGATCCCTATAAAACAGGGGCATCTTTCTTTCATCATGGTTAATACTTTGGATTCTGTACATTCCTTCAACCACCCCCAACAGCATGACTAAGAGGAGGAACCCCTAACAAAGAAAAGAATCAGAGACTGTGGCCTCTGCCACAGACCTAATAGATATGGATATAAGCAAGATGTCAGAAATAGACTTCAGAGTAACAATTATGAAGTCGATATCTGGGCTTGAGAAAAATATTAGCAACAATATAGAATCTCTTAAGGGCAGAAATGAGATCTAATCAGTCTGAACTTAAAAATGCTATGAATGAAATGCTGTCTAAACTGGATAATCTGACTGCCAGGGAAAACAAGGCAGAATAATGAATTAGTGAGCTAGACGATAAGATGATAGAAAAGAAGGAAACCTAGAAGGCCTGGGAAAAACAGCTTACAGCCCAAGAGATCAGACTGAGAGAGATTAATGATGCCATGAAATGTTCCAGTGTCAGAATTATTGGGGTCCCTGAGGGGATGGAGAGAGAGAGAGGTCTAGAAGATATACTTGAGCAAATTGTAGCTGAGAACTTCCCTAATCTGGGAAAGGAAACAAACATGCATGTCCAAGAGGCAGAGAGGACCCCTTCCAAGATCAATGAGAACAGATCAATGCCCCGACATGTAATAGTACAGTTCGAAAATCTGAGATCCAAGGAAACAATCCTGAAAGCACCTAGGGGGAAGAAATTTCTTACATACAAAGTGAGGAACATCAGAATAACATCAGACCTGTCCAGAGAGATCTGGCAAGCCAGAAAGGGCTGGCAAGACATATTCAGGGTACTAAATGAGAAGAACATGAAGCCAAGGATACTTTATCCAGCAAGGTTGTCAAAGACCAGCAGAAACTGAAAGAATATGTGACCACCAAGCTGGCACTGAAAGAAATATTAAGGAGGGCTCTATAAAAGAAGAGAGACCCCAAGAGTAATACAGACCAGAAATTTAGAGACAATCTATAGAAACAAGGACTTCACAGGCAACATGATGGCAATAAAATCATATCTTTCAATAATCACTCTCAATGTGAACATCCTAAAAACTCCCATGAAATGGCACAGGGTTGCAGATTGGATAAAAAGACATGACCCATCCATATGCTGTCTACAAGAGACTCATTTTGAACCTAAAGATACATCCAGACTGAAAGTGAGGGGATGGAGAACCATTTTTCATGCCAACGGACTTCAAAAGAAAGCTGGATTACCAATTCTCATATCAAATGAATTGGATTTTAAGCAAAAGACTAGAGTAAGAGATACAGAAGGACACTATATCATTCTTAAAGGTCTATCCAACAAGAAGATCTAACAATTATGAATATCTATGCCACTGACATGGGAGCAGCCAACTGCATAAGCCAGTTGTTAACCAAAGTAAATAAATATATTGATAATCATACTTTAATAGTGAGGAGACCTGAACACTCTACTCTCAGCAATAGACAGATCATCTAAGCAGATCAACAAAGAAACAAGAGCTTTGAATGACATAATGGACCAGATGGACTTCATAGATATATACAGAACATTCCACCCTAAAACAACAGAATACTCTTTCTTCTCGAATGCACATGGAACTTTCTCTAGAATAGACTACATACTGGATCACAAAACAGGTCTCAACTGATACCAAAAGATTGAGATTATTCCCTGCATATTTTCAGACCACAATGCTTTGAAACTGGAACTCAATCACAAGAAAAAATTTGGAAAGAATTCAAACATTTGGAAGCTAAAGACTATCCTGCTAAAGAATGTTTGAATCAACCAGGAAATTAAAGAAGAACTTAAATAAATCATTGAAACCAATGAGAATAAAAATACATCAGTCCAAAACCTATGGGATACTGCATAGGCTGTCCTAAGGGGGAAATACATAACCATGCAAGCCTCCCTCAAATCATTGTCCTGAATACACAAGCTAACCTTAAACCTTAAGGAACTAGAGAAAGAACAACAAACAACACCTAAACCAACAAGGAAAAAATAAATAATAAAGATTAGAGCAGAGATCAATGAATTAGAAATCAGAAATACAGTAGAGCATATCAATGAAACTAGAAGCTTGTTCTTTGATAGAATTAATAAGATCAATAAACTACTGGCCAGACTTATCCAAAAGAAAAGGGAAAGGACCCAAATTAATGAAATTATGAATGAAAGGGGAGATATCATGACTAACACCAAGAAAATAGAAATTATTATTAGAAATTATTATCAGCAACTATATGCCAATAAATAAAGCTGCATGGAAGAAATAGATGCCTTCCTGGAAACCTACAAACTACCAAGACTGAAGCAGGAAGAAATTGACAATCTGAATAGACCAATAACCAGTAATGAAATTGAAGCAGTGATCAAAACCTTCCAAAAAACAAGATTCCAGGGCCTGATGGATTCCCAGGGCAATTCTACCAAACATCTAAAGAAGAAATAATACCTATTCTCCTGAAGCTGTTTCAAAAAATAGAAACAGAAGGAAAACTTCCAGGCTCATTCTATGAGGCCAGCATTACCTTGATCCCCAAACCAGGCAAAGACCCCATCAAAAAGTAGAATTACAGACCGATATCCCTGATGAATATGGATGTCAAAATTCTCAACAAGATCCTAGCCAATAGGATCCAACAGTACATTAAAAGGATTATCCATCACTACCACGTGAGATTTATTCCTGGGATACAAGGTGGTTCAGCATTCCCAAATCAATCAATGTGATAGAACACACTAATAGAAAAAGAGACAAGAACCATATGATCCTCTAAATTGATGCAGCAAAAAAGCATTTGACAAAATACAGCATCCTTTCCTGATCAATACTCTTCAGAGTGTAGGGATAGAGGGAACATTCCTCAGTTTCATAAAAGCCACCTATGAAAAGCCCACAGCGAACACCATTCCCAGTGGGGAAAAGCTGAGAGCTTTTCCCTTAAGATCAGGAACACGACAAGGTTGCCCACTCTTGCCACTATCGTTCGACATAGTACTAGAAGTCCTAGCATCAGCAAACAACAAAAAGAAATAAAAGGCATTCAGATTGGCAAAGAAGAAGTCAAATTATCTCTCTTCACAGATGACATGATACTTTATGTGGAAAACCCAAAAGACTCCACCCCCAAATTACTAGAACTCATACAGCAATTCAGAAATGTGGCAGGATACAACAAAATCAATGCACAGAATTCAGTAATGTGGCAGCATACAAAATCAATGCACAGAAATGCTTTTCTATACACTACCAGTGTAACTGTAGAAAGAGAAATTAGGGAATCGATTCCGTTTACAAGAGCACCAAAAAACATAAGAATAAACCTAACCAAAGAGGTAAAGGATCTATACTCTAGAAACTGCAGAACACTTGTGAAAGAAACTGAAGAAGACACAAAAAGATAGAAAAAACATTCCATGCCCATGGATTGGAAGAATAAACATTGTTAAAATGTCTATGCTGCCCAGAGCAATCTATACTTTCAATGCCATCCCAATAGAATACCAGTGGCATTTTTCAAAGAGGTGGAACAAACAATCCTGAAATTTGTATGGAACCAGAAAAGATCCCAAATCACTAAGGACATGTTGAAAAACAAAGCTGGGGGCATCACATTGCCTGATTTCAAGCTATATTACAAAGCTGTGTTCACCAAGACAGCATGGTACTGGCACAAAACAGATACATAGATCAATGGAACAGAATAAAGAGCCCAGATATGGATCCTCAACTCTGTGGTCAACTAATCTTCGACAAAGCAGGAAAAAATACCCAATGGAAAAAAAGACAATCTCTTCAATAAATGGTGCTGAGAAAATTGGACAGCTATAGAATGAAAATCTCTTATACCATACACAAAGATAAACTCTAAGTGGATGAAAGACCTCAATGTGAGACAGAAATCTATCAAAATCCTAGGGAGAACATAGGAAGTAACCTCTTCGACATTGGCCACAGCAACTTCTTTCAAGACATGTCCCCAAAGGCAAGGGAAACAAAAGCAAAAATGAGCTTTTGGGACTTCATCAAGATAAAAAGCTTCTGCACAGCAAAGGAAACAGCAAAACTAAGAGGCAACCCATGGAATGGGAGAAGATCTTTGCAAATGACATTACAGATAAAGGGCTTGTATTCAATATCTATAAAGAACTTCTCAAACTTAATACCAAAAAACAAATAATCAGGTCAAAAAATGGTCAGAAGACATGAGCAGACACTTCTTCAAAGAAGACATACAAATGGCTAATGGACACATGAAAAAATGTTCAACATCATTAGCCATTAGTGAATTGAGATACCACTTTACACCAGTTAGAATGGCAAAAATTAACAAGATGGGAAACAACAAATGTTGGAGAGGATGTGGAGAAAGGGGAATCCTCTTACACTGTTGGCAGGAATGCCAGTTGGTACAGCCACTTTGGAAAACAGTATGGAGGTTCCTCAAAAAGTTAAAAATAGAGCTACCCTATGACCCAGCAATTGCACTACTGGGTATTTACCCCAAAGATACAGATATAGTGAAAAGAAGGGGCATATGCACCCCAATCTCCACAATAGCCAAACTGTGGAAGGAGCCGAGATGCCCTTCAACAGATGAATGGATAAAGACGATGTGGTCCATATATACAATGGAATATTACTCAGCCATCAGAAAGGATACATACCCACCATTTGCATTGACATGGATGGAATTGGAGTGGATTATGCTAAGTGAAATAAGTCAAGCAGAGAAAGACAGTTATCATATGGTTTCACGTATGTGTGGAATAGCATAGAGGACATTAGGAGAAGGAAGAGAAAAATGAAGGGGGGGAATCAAAGGGGGAGATGAACCATGAAAGGCCATGGACTCCCGGAAACAAACTGAGGGTTTCAGAGGGGATGGGTGGGGGGATGGGTTAGCCCGGTTATGGGTATTAAGGAGGGCATGTTATATGCAAACAATGAATCATGCAACACTACATCAAAAACTAATGAAGTACTGTATGGTGACTAACATAAAATAATAAAAAAATTTAATTAAAAAAATAAAATTCCGGTTAATGTCAAAAAAATCTGTGATGAAAAAAATATCAAAATTATAAATAAAGATAGAATTAGTATTACTAAATATTTCTTTTGCTTTAGGCTCTAATATGACTGATCAAGGTGCTGGTTCTTTGCCACGGCTTTCTTCATGGTTTAGGTGGAAATGAACCAAAATAAAGTAAAATAAATTGCCATGAATTTTTAAACATAAAACTGGTCTCATGGAAAAGAACATAATTTTTTTTTAGTTCCTCATTAGAGGTCTGATTTATTTTTATTATTTAATGTACAGGAGAAAATGCAAATCCACGATAAGATTAGCTGAATGCTATAGAGAAGAATATGACATATCAACCTTTTCCACTGATTTTTTTAAAAAGTTTCCTCACAAATGAATAAACACACAAAAAAGCAGAAACAAGCCTATAAATACAAAGAACAAATTGACGGTGACCAGAGGGGAAGAGGTGGGAGAAGGGCAAAATGGATGAAGAGGAGTGGGAGATACAGGCTTTCAGTTATGGAATGAATAAGTCACGAGAATAAAAGGTACAGCGTAGGAAATATAGCCAGTGGTATTGTAATAAGATTGCATGGAGATAGATGGTAGCTACACTTGTGGTGAACATAACATAATGTATAAACTTGTTGAATCCCTATGTTGTACACCTGACACTAATGTAACATTGTGTGTCAACTATACTTGAAGAAAATTTCCTTCCGTTTCAAAGAATCCATTCCCAAAGTTATTTGTATGTTTTCAAACCAATATTGTAATAAGGAAACATATTTATATTTGAGAGATAAAAAGCTACTCATTAACCAGAATCCATCTTGTGTCAAAGCAGTTATTACAACAGGTTAATTTAAATGTTTTTGGCAGAGCATTTATGCTGTTGGTAGGTAGCTAAAGTACATGGAAAATTCCTCCAGCAGCACTTGGTAGATCACTAATGCCATTAAAAAAAAAAAAGTCTTGAATCTATCTCAGTTCTCAGTAGTTACTTGCAATTTGCCCACTAGGAAATCTGTTTTGTGCAGATTGTGTATTTATTTGAGCAGTGTAACAGATGTAGAGTATATTTTGCCTTACACTATTTTTCCTTATGTTTAATTGTAACTTACAGCCAGAAAGAAGATGTAAAATACAATCAAGTAGGGGAGAGAAACACATTCAGAAAAGCAATTTTGATCATAAGCATGTGGTATCTATAGAAACTGTTATGTTGGAAAAGAGTTTGCCATTTCAGTGATCAAGTTAATGAAGTTGTCATTAGATCTCTATTTTAACAGCAATTTTGTTACATATTACACTTTATGCAGCTGAACAGTTACATTGCTAATTTAGTTTTTCAGAATATTAGAATATGAAATTATTTTATTTAATAGGGAACAAAAGGAATACTGAATATTTGAGATTAACAGTTTTCTGTTTAAAAACAAGCTACAGTTTTGTGGTGAGATATTTTGATGAACAGATCCCTCAATAAGAACTGTGTTCTGCCTCTTCCAGGAAAGGCAAACACAACTGATGAGACTACCAGATCTAGCTATAATCTGGGAGAATAGACAGGCGTTAAATTAGCTAGAGAAAATATTCTCTAGTTCCTAAAAGCTGAGCACCTATGAAGTATTACGGCATAGCATTTTTAAAACAACAATAAAAAGCTAGGGGGAAAAAAGAGAGGAAAAAAATAAGAGAAAAACGAAAAAAAAAAAAGGATACATGGCTCAACTCCATGCTGTTTTCTGTTATTCACAATTCCTGTATACCATGAAAACAAGTCTCTGGGACTATGGATTAAGTACTCTTTTCTTCATTGTATGCAGAATGTTTTAGACTCTGTTATGAATGATCTGTACTGTTACTGAGAGAAGGACTTCCCATGCCAAAGGCTCTGTGTTTTCAAGGTAGTGGCACTTAAGAGCCTGAGCCCTGATCTACCTCCCGTCCTTCCACCTGTGCCTCCACTATACTAGGACAAGGTAGTAAAATGACTATGCTTATTGAATTATTTTATTTTTCTCCTTGGTGTTCCTCAGACCAAACACAAAGAATGATGTTTCTATAGTGCTAAATGTGTCTCTACCTTCAAATTAAGCCCCATTGTGCCAATTACCTTTATTATTTTCTAGAGAACATCTCCAGGTGAGCTGTAGTTGGATCTGCCATTTAAATCTAATGCTGCTATCCATTTAATAAGTCATCTATGGTTATAACTGATGGGAAAAAGAGAATATTTTCAGGAATACTGAGAAATCTATTTTCCCATCTGTGTCTTCAGTTCAAAGGGCCCCTATAATCTTTTATGAAGATGTTTGTTGTTATATGTATTTTTTCCTCCAGTTGCTACATCTCTGAAAAAAGGCATATTAAGCAAAAGTCATCAAGCTAAAGCATTTATATGAGCGCACCATGTGATCTAAGTTCAGCAATCTAGGCCTCATGTCAATGAGAAACGGAAAGAGTGGACAAAATAGTAGGTTTCAAATTTAAAAGATTCATGGGACAATATGTCCCATGTCAGTTTTTATCCCCAGATTATCTCCCTGTTTGTTCTATTGTTATTTGGTTTTTCCTCCTTCCTTCTCACTGTAATATTCAGTTGCTCCCTCTTGGCTTCTTCTATTAAACCTTAATATGATGGCAAATCCAATGCTCTAGTTGTATAAGATAAAATACAGTTCCTCACTCCTAAACAAACTTTATCGACTTTTTATTTAACCCCAAGTGGTGTTCAGGAGACTTTATGTGAGATAGCCACCACAAACAAGGGCATTGTAATTGTCTGGAAGTTTGGTTTTTTGTTCTCACTGTATAATATATCCCTACTGCACAAAGGAAAACCTTGTTCTCCACGCTTATATTTCAAACGAAATTTCTGGACATTCCAAATGACAGACACTGAAATGTTTCTAGTCATTATGGACTAGGTCTGTAATAATAACAAAAAGAAATAATGAAGACTGAAAATTTAATATATGGGGAAGTATAATTATTCATCTAACCATTCACTGTCAGGCACTGTGCTGAGCTATGAAATACAAATTTAATCAGGTCATCCTCAAGGAACTCAGTTCTCTAGGTGAAAGATACATAAACAGACATATTTGTTAGTGTCCTGCTGGAAATAAATGCCACAATCAAAGGGGTAAATGATGAGACTTTAATAAAAGGACTATTTAAAAGGGAATGCACAGGAGAGAGAAGAGCAGGTGCCACCAATAGCAGGAAGCATCTAACACCCATGACGAGGAAAGCTAGAGGGTAGATCTGGAGGGGCAAAACGAAAATACCCAGGACATCAGAAAATTATATAGTAAGTAAAGTAAGGGCATGCCAGGGAATCTTGGAATCACAGAGGACTGGGGGGTGGGGACGGAAGAGTGGATGGAAATGGACGGGAACAATTTCACTCCTTTTTTATGTGATAGGCTCTTCTACTTTCCATAACACTTTGTAGTGTTTCCACTTCTAGTTCAGGAGTGAGGTGGTAATACTGTTCCTGATGGTGAGTTGTGTTATGTAAAGATAGATAGAATAATAAGGTATTTGTATTTTTCAGAATATATAGGGTAGTTATCTACTTTCTCTTTTATAATAAAGATACCCAGAAGTGTAGCCAGAACAGTTTCTCACACAGCTTCCATCTTAGAGAGCCCCTATTGTTTGCTTCTCTCTGTAAGCCTCTTCTAAAGGGATTACTTAAATAACCTGCTATGGACTGAATGTTTGTGTCCTACTCAAATCCGTATGCTGAAGCCCTAACTCCCAATGGACCTGTACTTGGAGATAGGCCTTTATGGAAGTAAGAAGGTTAAGGGAGATCATAAGGGTAGGGCCCTCATTCAATAGTGTTAGTGTCCTTTTGTCCTTTTCTGTGTGTGCTGTCCTTTTCTGTCTCTCTTTCTCCCTTTCCCCTCCCTTTCTCTCTCCAGCATGTAAGCACCCAATAACAAGGGAGGAGGAAGAGAGCTCTCACCAGGAAACAATTGGCCAGTACCTTGTTCTTGGACTTCCCAGACTCCAGAACTGTGAGAAAATAAGTTTCTGTAGCTTAAATTACCCTGTCTGTGATATTTTATTTTGGCAGCCTGAGCTGACTAATATAGGCCCAAAAAACTCCATTTCTATATACTCCTATATTCTTGACTAGCTTACTAGAAAGGAAAAGTGAAAGAAAGAAAAAAAGAAAGAAGAAAGAAAGAAGGAAAGAAAGAAAAAGAAAAAGAAAGAAAAAAGGAAGAAAGAAAGAAAGGAAAAGGAAGAAAGAAAACCGCAAACCCTTCAGTAGAATTTGGACAGAAGCTAAATATACTGAGATCAGGGGGACTTTCCTAGAGTAGTTGATGCCCTCACTGAGTTTCAAAGAATGAAAAAGAATTTAGGAAACCAAGAAGAGGAAAGTAATTTCATGAATCAGGGTCACATGGAGAAGACAAAGAGGTGAAAAACAGCATAATGGTGCAGAAATGCAAGGAGTTAGTAAAGGAAAAGGTTTGAAAAAAATAGGGATGAGAGATGAAATCATTAGGGTGCAGATCAGATGCCTAAAAAGTATTTGAGAATTTGCAAAAAACATATCTAATGAAAATCCTCTTTTGAAATTTTTAGGTCTGTGGACGTTTGCTCTGTGTGTGCTCTAATCATGATTGCTTATTTGGAACTAAGAGGGCTCATTAGGAAATACTCTCATATTGTTTTTGCTATTAGAGGGGTATCCCAAGTTGACCTTTGCCCCATTTCCTTCTATTCATTTTATGAGACAGACAAGCCTTCCCACACAAAAGCTAAGTTTCAGACTTTCTATGTAGTTGTTTCAGCAGAAATAAAGAACTCTTTATAGATTAAAACATATGACATATAGGAAGGAGTGCAAGGAGGGGCACACAACAGTATAAAATAAAGCTCAATTTCATTTAGTCTTAAGCTAGAAATTTAGCTGAAACCCTGCTCTTAAATTTTATTTCTTAAAAATAGTCTGTGACAGTAATTTCCAATGATTGAATTATTTAGCAGACCAAAATGTTGGGTTAAATAATGAATAAACAAAAATAGCTCATGCAAAGATACTTATCTAGAGGAGTGTCTCTTCCTTCAAGCAATTGGTGTGCTTCCTTCCTAGTTAAAAATAAAAATAAATTAACAAATAAATATTAGTAGTATTTTATTTAGCCTGAGAAGCACATATTTTCACATTTTGAGATCTCTAAATTTGGGAGGATTCCTAAAATCAATGATGGCCTACCAGGCAACAATTATGATGTAATTGTCATTACTCAGCAAGCCTGAAATTAATCATAGTTGTTCATATTGTCCTCACATCAATTGAGTTATGTGCGCTATTTGTACTGCATGTATAATGCATAATTGCTGCTTAAATGTCTTTAAAAAGATGACACTGTGATTCAGCTTGGAAACAAAAATGTGTGTGAGCAGAAAAGTATAGCAACACGGCAGATTAATGTATGATTAAAAAAGAAATCCATGACAAGGTAGAATAAGAGTTCGTTTGCAATAGGCGTGGTAAACAAGTTTCAAGTGATTTTTAAAAATAGCTTTGTGTTATAGGTGAATTAGCTATATTTCTTCTTTCTTAATGTTACTTAAAATGCTGGTGCATCTTATAATTGATGGTGTCTTAGATGCATTGAAATATGATAGATTTTTTTCCTAAACCACGTTAATATAAGAAATATTGCCAACTTTACACTGTTCTGGGTCATGTTTGGAAATTTTTAAATGGGCCTTACTATGTACAAACCAACTGAACATTGTAAGAAAGAAAATAAAATTTCCACACCTTATTTTTACATTGTAATACAATTCTGGAACTGCTAAGATAAACATATGAAATGAGCATTCATTTTAAAGTCAGAAAGACGTAGTGGAAAAAAGGGCCATATACACCCCAATGTTCATAGCAGCATTGTTCACAATAGCTAAATCGTGGAAGGAGCTGAGATGCCCTTCAACAG